>NC_031965.2:2053320-2185820 GCF_001858045.2 Oreochromis niloticus
AAAATAGCTGAACATGTTTAAAATATAAATTAGAAAAAGATGAGTAATGACAAAAGAAAATTTAGTCAGAAAACCTCTGAATGAATAACAAGTTCATATTCTCTAATCACTTAAAGAGTGGAATTATGTATTATAAATCTCTAATTCATAAAAAAATAATAAAAATAAATGTAAAACAAATTTGTTGAATTGAACTGAAAAGATGAACAAACATTCTGGAGAAAACACAAGCTTTAATATACAGCATAATGTTTTCAGACTATACATGTGTAATCATGTTAATGGTATTACATACATCAATTTGTTTTGTATGTCATAGAAATAACATAAAAATCTTAAGTCATATTGTACAGCTTCTTTCTGAAAAGGACTTAAATTAATTCAACAAATGTTTTTTTTTTTGAAATAGAATAAAAATTTTTAAAAAGAGACGTTTGCAATGTTTAAGGTGTTAATAATCTGATCCTGTCATGTGTCTGTTCAACTTTAGTTTGGCACAGACTCATCTTAAAGAACAAATTACCAAATAATAAACAAATAAATTGAAATTAAAGTAGCTTTTTTGTTAAACTTCACAGGAGAATAAATAAAAATAACTAAATTAAATAACCAAATAAAATAATAAGCAACATAATACATAAAATTCAACTTTTAAAACCACAATCCTGAACCTTTAAATTGTGGGTTGGTTTCTTAGAACATGGCTGAACAGCTGTTTCTATGGTCACTTAATCTACTGATCTGTCTACACATCTTTTTATTACTCATTCTTTTTTATGTTTTATTGTAAACAGTGTCCACACAGTGGTAAAAGAGACTGTATAGAGATTTTTGAGTAAACTCAAACGAAAGCCTAGGTGGTAACACAGTTTAACACATAAAAAATCAAATAAACACATTAGTCCTTTGTGAACATGGATAAATAAGTATCATTAGTTTACAGCATTGTTCAGCCATGCCACTAAATGCTTTTTAACACTGTGTTTAACCTGGGCTCAGACACAAGTCCCAATTTAGTTGTCCCTGACTTGAGTTGTGGTTATGACTAATTATTATACACAAGCTTTATCTATCTGAACTCTAAGGACACAATATGAAAAACCTATACTTACCAGCTGATACCCCACTACACACTAGGTGTGCCATGTGACCTGAAACTTTGGTACAAACTCATCATAATTATCTGTTAACACTGTTTTTAACACTGTTTGTGTTGCTGTCAGCAGTTAAAATGTTTTAGATTGGATTACATGGAACGAATTTGAGTTCTCTTGGGGTTTTTTGTGTGTGTTTTGTTCTTAGCAGATTTTTTTACATACTGTAGAATTCCAGTTACCACATTCTGGTCATATGACATCCCGAGTGCCCACTTAAAAAAATCCCCACAGTTAATTCAACATTAAAACAAAATAAAAAATATGTTAAATAAATAAAGGTTTGCTCTGTGATGAAATATTAAATAAGCATACATTGTACAGAGCTCTAACAATGAAAACAATCCTTTAGCCTGTTGATCAGAGAGAGGCAGTCATTATGTCCATTAAAAACCTGTAATCAAAGAGCACAACGTTTCTGTGAAACTATAAAGTCCCATATGATCCTCATCATGTCCAGTGACTTCAGAGTGGATCCTCCCTGTCATCCGGCCAGTGTTTGATGTGTGACAAGCAGCACAGAAGCAGGATAGCTGAGGACTTTAAAAGAAGAGCAGAAAACAGGAACATATGTAGTTGTAAATGTAAATATCGGTGATACTTGTCAAAGGGAATAAAATAATGAAAATGTTAACTTACACACTCATTTAAGGAGGATCTTGACACTGCACAGAGGAGGCGCAGTCAGTCTGGCAATGATGGTGATCTCCAGGGATGTTTTCCTGCAGCAACATTCCTGCCGACTGGCCATATGATTCAGAGTAGTTGGTTTGTAATGAACAGAAAGGTGTATATGTTAGGTAGTGTGCACTTGGAGCTGGTCCTAAGAAACAAACACATCCTGTAATAAACTGAATACCTTTAGTAGTGCTGCTCCAAACGTAAAGCCCTTCTATCATGTGTGGTTTCAAAGAAGATGTTTTGGAGGCTCAGTCACAGTAACTGTGCAGTCTGTTCAGTCCTGAGTGTCTCAGCTCTGAAGGGGATGGATCACAGAGGGAAACACCTGAGTACAGATATTAAAATACACTCAAAATAACACTCCTAAGGTCAAGTGAAAACACAATTTAAACACTTTACAAAGAATTAATACGTTTTCATGGAAATAATGTCATTAACCCTTTTTGTTGTGAGTAAATCTCACCGTCTGCTTGTGGGACAAGCTAGAAGGAAGACTTATCACAGAATCTCTCCTGTGCTCCAGATGTGAAGTCTCACGCTCTGATCGTACGGCGATGAAGATGGTGATGATGAAGCCTCTCTGATCTGTGGCATTACAGTTTCTGGCTCTATGTGCTTCACACTGTTGGATTTTACATGTGAAGCTTGGAGAAGACACAGGAGGACTGTGTCTCTCTTAACAAAAAAAAAGAAGAAAAGAAACCTAACAACCTCCCACCGTACCCCCCCCCACATTCAACTCCCGCCTACTCACTCCACTCAACTCCCCAGCCTCACACCATCCAATGTCTATACAAATGTAGGGTATCAGCTGGTAACAAAAAGCAAGTGAAACATATGTAGTACATATGTAACACTGCTGAAACATTTCTGGCCAGAAATGTGCAGTTATCAGCCAGTGCATTTATCATCCCAGACCCAGACCCACCCTGATAAATGCACTGGCTGAAACATGATAAAAGCTCATAAAAATGTATGTTTCATCGAAAGATTTGTCCAAAAATATAATCATATACTTTTGAAAAAGTTTAAAGATTATAACAAACTGAAATCAATAACATTTTTGTAAATATTATTTCAAAATAGAGGCACAGATAAACTGGCTTAACTGTCATTATTGCTGCAATTAGGTTTTTCTTTTTCTTTTTTTTCTTATTCTTTTTGTTTTTTGTTTTTTTTAAAAAGCAACCGTTAGTCTGTGTTGTTCTCTCAGAAACAATGAAGAAGCTGTTGAACATTTATTTGTTGTGTGGGCAATCCTCTGGTCCACCCTCCCTCCCTCCAGCCACAGTGAGACTGGGGCAGCCTGGCAGGATTTTGAAGCCTGGCTGCAGAGAGGATATGCCTACACTGTTCGTTTTAAACTGTTATATTTGATTTTTCTGACATTCATAGATTACTGATTTTTAGATTTTCTGTAATAAATATAATTGTCATATTTTACTGATATCATTACTTAATTCATGTAATTGTATTTTATGTAAAAAAAATTCAACCATTATACTGCAATGCAGGGCGTTTTTTCTTAAGTCAACTTTTAAATATCGCTCTACTTTCTTAAGTCATTCAAAAATAAAGAAATTACTTACTGTATTCAAAGATATAGTTCATGAATCATCACAGGACAATACACAGTATACAGGGTCATGGTAACTATGGTAGGTCTTCATGACTCCAGAATGGAGACATCGCTCTGGCTGAGAAATGAAAATTAGGTCAAGCAGTGTGTTCTTCTCTGTGGTAGGGGCAGTGATGACCTGTGCGTATCCCCTAGACTCAAACAGCTCCAGGATTGGTTTGTTTGCACTGGATAAAACATTCTCATTAAAATCACCACACACTATGATGGGATGACAGTCCATGATCTCTAATGAGTCTAATAGGCTTACCAGGTTTTTCAGGAATGGCCTCAGAGTGTAGTCTGGAGGTCTGTACACAACTGCAATCAGTGCACTGACTGGTGCTTCAACCTTTAAAGCCAGAAATTCAAGGTCAGTTACATTATGGATGTACTGTTTTTCATGCACTTGAATGTCACTTTCACATAAACAGCAACTCCACCACCACTTCTGTTTGCCATCTGGGGAAAGTTTGTGTAGGACAGGTGTCTGTTGCGTTTGAACAAATTGTAATTTCCAAGTGGAGACTCTCTGCGACAAAAGAGCCCCGCAGGTGTGTTTCTGTTAGGCACAAAACATCTGCTAGACACAATTCATGGTGACTCTTGATGTCATTAATGTGAGCTGGCAGTCCCTCTGTGTTATGATGAACAATGGTGAAAACCTCTGACCTGCTCAGTGTTTGTCTCACATGTAGAAGAGGCATCATGTCATCAAGGTTGGCTTGTCTCATGTTCTCAAGCGCTGCAGTGATTTCTGGATTGGTGAATATTTTTTTCTCCTCCATATCAAGAAGATACAGTCCACTGAGAGACGTCACTCTACTGACAGCTACGTAGGCCATGCCGGGCTCAAAAATGCTCTTAAGAGAGACAACAGCTGATGTGGTTGTCATACCCTGTACCTTATGTATTGTACATGCAAAGGCCAACTTTACTGGGAACTGTCTTCGTACCACTCCTTTCTGCTTCAGATTCTCCTCTGCTCTCTCAATGTACACCATGTTGTCTGCTGGTGTGCGGTTATTCTTTCCAGATGTCTCATTATCCATTTTAAGTCCAAGCTTGATGATGTGTTGGTCGTTTTCAGAGTAAACTACTCTAAGTAGTTTTCCAAAAGCTCCATTAACCAAACCATTTTGTATGTCAATGTTTCTGGTGAGCATGACACGAGCTCCTTCTGCAACTTTCAGTGTGTCTGGTAACTCGTTTTTACCTCCTTTCAATGGTCTGTCTTGTAGTGCCATTCTGCCAGTTCTAGGATCCTTTCTATAATCATCTGCATGGATGTCAATGATATGAGTGTGGAGCAGACCCAGTGTTGCAGAGTTGTGCGCATCCACTTCTTTGTTAGTTGCAAAAATGTGCAACGCATCAGTCGGACAATGGGCTGGTTCAGTTATGGCCTGTGACAACAAATTTCTATCTGCTTCGCAAAGTACATCCAACTTTCCTTTCACACGGATTCTGTTCAGCATCTCAGCAAAGACAACATCATCTTTCTGACGCATAATCTCAGTCAGAGTGATCATCTGAAAATGCTCCCGCCACAGGTCGATCTCGGACGGGTCGTGCACACAGAGAGGTTTAGACTGTCGCACTGGGGGTAGCTGATAGAAGTCTCCAACAGCAATGACTGACATGCCTCCAAAGGGTCTCCGAGTCCCTTTGATCTGTTTGAGTCTTGCATCTACATATGCAAAGAGATGTCTTGACACCATAGACACTTCGTCAATGATGATTATTTCAGCATTTAAAAGTTCTGATCTGACTTCATCCAGCTGATTGCCAAGTCCCTGAATGGGAGGTTTTAAGCTTCTAGGGAGCTTGAGAAGAGAATGCAGTGTTGTTCCAGAAATGTTAAATGCTGCAGTCCCAGTGAAAGCAGTTAACAGGACAGTGGGTTTTGATATGTCAACATCGTCTGCATATCTGGGCACTTTGCTCAGTATCTTAGATGCTTCTGAGTAGATGCATTTGATAAGATGTGATTTTCCTGTTCCAGCACCACCATTAATATAAAAGAAAAACTGCTCTGGATTTAGAGCACAGACTCTTTTAATGCACCAGTCTCTAACTGCATAAAATATGCAGGCTTGCTTCTTATTCAGATTCTGAAACATCTGACGTAACAATGTGGGATCAATAGCAGGGGGTTCCCTGATGGCTCTGACTTCTGTTGAAGCATCAGCCTGACGGCTGTAGTCGGGCACATCTTCCTGTTCATTTTCATTGTCTTGCTCTCTTTCTTGTTCAACAAGTGGCAACCTTACAAGATCTGATTCAGGTGCCAGATTACACCATTCGTCAGTCACACCTCTGTTCTGCTCATATTCCTCAACAGCGCTCTCGATCTCCTCACTGTTTTTCTCATATTTCTCTCTGTTTCTTTTGACAATGTGTTGCACGTACTCAAGACGGTCAGTACCTGGTAGCTGTACACAGCCAGCACCATAGAAAGCCTGATAGGTTGGCAACGATGGCGTTTTCAGTTCGTTGTCTGAACGATGAGGAAGGTACAGTTTAAGCAGTCTTCCATAATATTGCTCTGGATGTTTTTCTTGTGAGCAGCGGTGAAATCTGATGATAGCAGGCTTATCATTTTTGCGCCTTTGCACAAATCCCATCTCATTGAGAAGGGGCAAAACATCTTTACCTTTTGTCTGTTGGCCATAGACAATCCTGCAAGTAGCAGCAAAGTCTGCCATGCACATCTCCTCATACTCTGGTGTTTCAGGTCTGGCTTTATATTTGTCATTCAAAGATGTCATCCAAACATTGGAAGACTCAGTTGTTGTGTTGTCCAGAACTGACAGGGGACGACTCATTTTCACAGGATTATCATCAGTTGGTATGAATATTACAGCACGTGAACATTGCTTCATGTGAAGACCACATGCACGAGCAACACACTCCTGTGCACTGATCTCTCGCTTCTTTGAATATGCCTGCATGACGGCTCTCATTTCATCGCACTCATTTACACTGTCTTTATGGGAGCTCTCAATGACAGTTTTCAGGTACTCAGATAGCCCGCCCTCTTTTTTAGATATATATTTCATTAAATAATTTGCAGCGCCAAAAGCATCTAGAACAAAGCTTATGTCAATATTACTGTTCCAAGCTTCAAGCAGATGTGGATTATAGCTGTTTATCCAAGAGTCTTTTGGATCACGCTTTAGTATGATCGTACTCCTTGTGTTCATTTTATTCAGGTATCTCTCATATTCTGCATGTGTCAACTTGCATCTTGCCAAGAGCTGCTCTAAACTCATGGAAGCAGTTTCAGGCTCATTCAGCAGCTGGTTCAGTGGTCTGAGCTTGTTCTTTGCAGTTTCTACCTCCAGTTCATCATCCTCACTGGGTCTTGTGATCATTGTCTCATTGCAGGGTGGTTTGGGAAAACCAAAACGGCACCCAGAGCTTAAACTCCTAAAGCACGTCTTTGTGTGGTTCTTACTGTGTTTTTGCACTTCTGTTACTTTCTTGTACAGTTCAGGTTGTTTATGTGGATCAGGCAGCTGAGCTGTGATGTATTTGTTTATAAAATCAACAACAGTTTGATCATCATCATCCTCAAACACAGGAGCACCTTCTACCCACAGGAGACAGTGTATGTGTGGGCTTCCTCTGTGCTGAAACTCCACTCTGTAAAAGTAGTCAATGACTTTGCCAAGTGGCTCTGCAGGAGATAAGAGTAAATCTCTGAATAATGCTTCAACTCTCTTGTCAAACATGCGCATTGTTGTGACAGGATTGCTTCTCAGGATGTCACACTTTGCTGACCAGTCGAGGCCTTCAAAATTCACTTGTTCACCTTGCTGCCTTGTTATTGCTTCAATCACTTCAGGCCAGCGCATTTCAGCAGCTGAGAATGTGCAAAAGAACGTGGGAGTTCCCAACTGTCTGATCATGGCAAAAAGATCTCTTGTTGTTTTCTCCCAATAGGCTGGGGTTCCTCTCAGAGGCTGCATGAATCTCACTGCATCTTTATTTCGCACCAGTTTCTCCACCTCATGTTTATCTTGCAGCATGCCTGAGGTTATTTTTCTCCCATCTCTGGTCAAAGGCTTTGCCTTCCTTAACTGTATTGTCATGCTGGAAGTAGCCAAGTGTATTTCAGTCACAAACTGTGCAAAGAACAAATAGTTTGTGTCTTTGGCAAAACGGTCATCAGTGCAGAAAAGTCTTGATTTGAAATACCCACTGGGGGATACTTTGATCAGCCTTCTTTCATCAAGTGTGTTTTGGCCTGTAGGAAACTGCACAGGGAAGGCCATGGCCTCCAGTTTAGGTGTTTTGAAAAAACTTATTGGATTGTTTCTCTCTGCAGGAGCAACAGAGTAGATTCCTTCACTGAAACATAATATCTCCTCAGCCACATCAGGGGGCTGCAAACAGGACTCGAGTGCAAAACCACCATTAGTCAGTCCATCTGCTTGCTCTGAATCATCTCTCATCTGTTCACGTGGTTGTTCACCATCATAGGGTAACATGTCAATATCTTGTTCATTTTTATTTTGTGCTTCACTCAGTGCATTTTTCTCACAGCTGTCAATTTCCATTAAATCAGCCTCATCATAATCGTCCTCATTCATGTTTTCATCATCATCATCCTCATCTTCATCAGGAAGTGTTGGATCACACAGCTCAGCATCATCTCTGATGCTCACATCCTTATACTGTGGATGAATCTGCTTGAGTTTATGCAGTGCTTGCACAAGTTTAGACCAACTTACAGTCTGAAACAGCTGATGACCTTTGTAAGACAAGCGTCTCTTCAGTTTTACTCTCATCACCTGAGAATTAATTCTTAATCGAGGCAATGCTTCAACAGTTTCCTGTACCTCTGATGGGACACAGACCACATTTCCTCTAATTGCTCTCTGTCTGCCTTTGGGAAGAGGAATAATCTTGGCAAATGGTATGCACTTGGCTATGAGATGTCTCTCCAGTATGTTGAGATCAGACAATTCAGGTGGAATATCAGCAAGATCCAGTTTATTAGCAACAGCAAGTGCTGGCATGGATCCATTTTTAAGATGATTGTGGCAGGTGTGACAAATCCACTCTCTCTTTCTCTCATCAGGCACATTGCACTGCTCATTTCTGCAGTTTTCATCACAAACATGAACAAACTTTCCTGTCAAACATGTTGCAACCACATGTGGGTTTTTGACATAATTTGACCTTCTGCAGGGTCGTACTTGGTTTGGAAATGAAGCCTTGAAACATACAGTACATGGGTATGATGGTCCAACTTTGATTTGTGATTTGAACACAGATATGGCCTCGTTGATCACACTGTTGTCACTCTCTTGGGTTTGTCTGTTCACCCATCTGTATTTCCTTTTTATTTTCATGGCACATCTCATGTTGTGCATAATCCTAAATGCAAGATTACTTTGATACCTGACTCGCATTAGTTGTTTCATCAGTTGTCTCTGTCTCTCTCTGAATTCTGGGTTTTCTCGATACCTTTTAGTGATATAGCTTTTTTTCTCCTCTCTGAAATCAGTATTCTCACAGTAACGTCTTTTAATATATTGTTTTTGTTTCTGTCTAACTTTAGCATTCTCACAGTAACGTCTTTGAACATACTGTTGCTGTTTCTGTCTGAATTCTGCATTCTCACAGTAACGTCTTTTAACATACTGTTGTTGTTTCTGTCTGAATTCTGCATTCTCACAGTAACGTCTTTTAACATACTGTTGTTGTTTCTGTCTAACTTCAGGATTGTTTTTATATGCCGTGCTTGTGCAAGATTTTTTCTTTTCTTTGTAATCTTTATTTGAAGCGTACTTTTGTCGTTCTTTCCTTTTTTGGTTTTCTTTTCTCTGATTTCTGGGTTTCTCTGATGCCATTAATCTTCTTTTCATTTTGTGCCTTTGTTGTTTATTAACTTTTTTCAGTTTTTTTAAAACTATATCAGAAAGATCACAGGCAGCAACATTTGTTATTGCAGCATTTGATTGACATGAAAAAGCATCATTTGATGGAAGGAAATTTAATTCACTGCATAGTTCTTCAGTGGGTATATTAGGAGGTTCATTCTGATGTTCATATGGTGTGAACTGAGTCATGTGGACTTCTTTTTGTTTCACCAGTGGCGTGCAAATGGACATTTGACAAAAGATGTTCTCAGTCAGATCAGTGGTTGTGTTTCTCCTTGGAGTAGAGGGGTTTGCTTCATCAACAGTTGTATCAGAGTGAGTAGGTGCCACAGGAGTGGAAGCTGTTGGTCTGCAGACTGTGTCTGTGATAGTATCACTGAGGTTGACTGTGCTCATACTGTAGAACTGCACAGGCTTCAGCTCATAGTTACAAGAAGGTGATATCTCCATCCCTTCATAAGAATCCTGGAGCCTCTTAATCATGTCACTGAGGAGTGTGAATTTCAGCATCACAGCCGTACCACGATCACGTGACCATAGTGGTAGAGGAAGACCACTGGCTGTTCTGGAGTGTGGATCAAAGAAACCATATTTGCCTGATGTGGATCTGAACACTGCGATACACAATCCACTCATAATTAGTAAGGCATACTGCACATCTGACAACAGGCAGCTCAGTCCTGCTTCTAAGCTGAGAAAGGTATCTACTGCTTCCTCTGAAGGTTCTCCAAATGTCCCATACCGGGAAGGCTGTGTCATGTCGACATGATACATAGACCTGCGAGCATCAACTTTGTCTGGCAGCTCATCGGTTGCCAAATGAATACTTTTGGGGAATCTTTTCTTGGCCTCTTTGTACATCACATCACCTTTATCCAAGACCAGATTAAGGTCAGCTGTAGTCATGTTATCATTCTCATGAAGGAAAGCAAGAAATGTGATTGAGTTACATGTGCACTGACTGTTTCTGGAGTCCCCATATTTAGGATGAGCCTGGCTGTGAGATGCACAGACATGTGCTACAGAGGGCTGGTTTTCAAGGTTCACTCTTTCTGAATGAGATCGTCCTGCCACATCACTGTGATGGCCTCTTTTCACAATGTCAGCATAACCCACCTGTGGGGCACTTGACACCTCAGGTTGGTCTCTATGGTTTACCCGATGTTCATTAAATTCATGCTGCAATCCAGTCTTTACAGCATCAGCATAGGATACCTGTTGTACATGTGCAGGAACATGTTGACCTGCCTGTTTGACACCATCAGCATTGGTCTTTGCAGACACACTGTCTTCTGCAGAGCCCTTAGGAAAATCACACTCAGCTTGTTCACATGTTGGTACACTGTGAAACTCATGGAACTTCTTCCAGCGTTGTTTTGCAGCTTGTGACTTTTTCTGCTTCCTTGGCATTTTTACACACCTGTGTTTCTCTTAGTCTTTAGAAAATATATTCAAAAAATAAGAGTGGCACACACCAGGAGATGTTGTCTTTGTCTTTATATTTCAGTTTTTATTTCTCAGAAACAGATGTCTTTGTTTGTTTGACAGTTTTTTTGTCAGTCGAGAGAATAATATGCACTCTCTTTATGGGCTTGGCACAACTTAGCAGCAAGCCCAGAATGAAAAACAGGTAGAGAGAAAATTTAGAAGAGAGAATAGACAGAGCAGGAGAGACACGGCTGGGGAATCACAATCAGACCGTGAATTAGAGTTTTCTTTATTTGTTCAGTTTGTTCTCAGGTAGAGGCAATATGTACTCTTTATTGCTTTAATGGCTTGGCATTTTTCAGCAGCAAGCCAAGAGTGAAAAACAGGTAGAGAGAAAATTTAGCAGAGAGAACAGACAGAGCAGGAAAGACACGGCTGGGAAATCCCAATTAAACCGTGAATTAGAGTTCCTTCGAACTCTAAAATTAGAGACGCGGCTTTGAAATCAAACCGCAGAGTTTTCTTTGTTTGTTCAGTTTGTTCATAGGTTGAGGCAAAATATGCACTCTTTATTGCTTTATTGGCTTGCCATTATTCAGCAGCAAGCCAGGAGTGAAAAACAGGTAGAGAGAAAATTTAGCAGAGAGAACAGACAGAGCAGGAAAGACACGGCTGGGAAATCCCAATTAAACCGTGAATTAGAGTTCCTTCGAACTCTAAAATTAGAGACGCGGCTTTGAAATCAAACCACAATAAGATTATGGTTTGGCAAAATTTCTCACAAACCACAGGGTGAAATACAGATGGAAAGAAGGCAGAGACAACAGGTGGAGCAGTACAGAGGATAGAGGGGTTGGGGGGTTGGGATGTGAGAGAGAAGACTGGAGATCTGGTCCTTGTTCTTCTTCTGCACACTGTGAACAAAAAACAAGAAAAAAAAAATTATTCATTAAAATGATATCACATGGTAATTGTATAAACTAATTGTGACTACTGAAAAAGGACAAAAGAAATATTCAAGCTATACTGCTGTCGGCTGCCATGTGCAAAAAGTTGCATAATTGGGCACTTTTTAAAAGAATAAATATTTAATTAAATTCAGCAATAATATTTTAAAATATAAATATGATTGAGTGAATCGCTAACTAATCACATGTAATGTGACTACAAAAATGTACGAAAAAAATATTTTAGCCCAATTGTTAAGCTGAACTTATGTGTATTTATTATAAAAAATGTGTTTAAAAGGTCTAGCACAAAGTTTGAACCCATCACTTTACAACTTATATTAGTCAGATTATTTTTTTTTTTATTTTGGTCTACTTCTCTTACAGTATGTGCACACCTACCAGGCAAAGCACAGATGTGAGTCAAGTTCCTGAAAGTGTAAGAAGAGAAATAATATGTTAGTTGTCTGTACAGTGTTATTAGACTAACAGAAATACAAAGCCCGCATGACATGATACACTGAACGTATAGTCAGCAGGGTAATTATAGAGTAATATAGCACCCCAGCTGATACAGCAGCCATTTTATAATTCAAACTAATTAACTGAAGTATTGATTTAAGTACTTATGTAAGGCTACTGTTAGACTGTTACTAGCGTTAGCATTGCTGCTAGCGCTAGCATTCGTGCTAGCGTTAGCACTTCAGTTAGTGTTAGCACTGCTGCTAGCACTAGCAGTCTTACTGTTAAAACTGAGCCACAATGGCAATAATAAAGCTCATTTGTTACTTTTGTCTCACTGACCGCCAATAAATATCACAGGAATATTCTTTTTGTCAGTTAACAACTGCTAAGGCTAGTGTTAGCATTATAGGTAGCGTTAGCATTGAAGGTAGCGTTAGCATTGATGCTAGCATTAGCATTGATGCTAGCATTAGCATTGAAGCTAGCGTTAGCATTGAAGATAGCGTTAGCACTGCTACTAACAGCAAAAGTCATAAAGCGCTCTTAGTGTTAAAACTGAGCCACAAAGGCAATAATAAAGCTCATTTGTTACTTTTGTCTTACTGACCCCCAATAAATATCACAGGAATATCACAGGAATATTCTTTTTGTCAGTTAACAACTGCTAAGGCTAGTGTTAGCACTATAGCTAGCGTTAGCACTGAAGCTAGCGTTAGCACTGCTGCTAACAGCAAAAGTCATAAACCTATATAAATGATAGCGAAAGTTATTCTTTGAACTGTGTTGAACTTTAAAAAGACTTGATATGTGAGTTTAAATGTCAAACATGTATTTTTACCATCATAAAAATGAAACAGTGCTGTACTGAGTGTATTGTACTTACCACAGCAGAGAGCAAAGCGGAATGACGACAGTTGGTGCAGTGAGTAGTTAAAGACCGATGAGGCGTTCAGGTGGTGCTTGGAAATTTGAGCATCAGTTTAAACAGCAATATTGAGCATATACATTTCTTTGTCATAGCGAGACAGAGAAAAAAACACACAAGACTCATCAGCATACAAATTGGTACTTTTTCTCTTTATGTCACTCATTCGCTTATACTCAGGAAAGAGGGCAACTGGCATTAAATTAGCAAATAAAAAGTATGTCATCTTGAACTGTTTTATGGGTTTTATTTTAAGACTACTTTGTGTGTATTCGTGGGGAGATAAATTATACAGACTAAAAACAGAGACATTAAATGAGATTAGATTATTTAAAATGTGGGAAAATCAACTACAGACAGGTAGATGCTATGAGCTTTAACTATCCAGTCAGAAAAGATTATTTTAAAGTCATCAACTGACTCCAACTGCCCAGATCTGAAAAACCTCTGTGGAGAAGACAAGTCCACCAATACACAATCAACTTGAATTTAACAGGGCAATGAGAATGCTCTATTCAGTTGGCCTATACTAACTACTGACACACTGTTAATCTGTGGCAAAACCCTGTCAAAACCTGTCTTATTGTACCAATTGAAAAAGTTAATCTTACTACAACTGCTTAGATGTAACAGACATTTTTAGGTTTAACCTTGGCAGAGTGAGAGACAGAGATCGTTAAGCAGGCAGGTGTGAGCCTGGTTACTATAGTGACTGCACCGAATGGCTCAGTACACACGCTCACAGACATGCACCTCACTTTTGCTGCTTAAAATAAACAGAAAAACCAGCCCGAAACAAATCCTTCCCAAATCAAAAGTACATGTCGTATTGACGAAATTCTTTCACCGTGAGCGACAGCAATGTCTAGTCTACCAAATTCTCAGTTTTCATGCCTGTGGAGTTTATTATATGGACGTGGTGACAGTGGAAAGAAACCATGCTCTTCTGATTTTCAAACGAACCTTCTGAGCCATTTTAACATTAGAGTCTATGGAAGAGTTGCAGGGATTAGGCTGTGCATTGGTGACATTTATGAAAGAACCATAACACCTAGTACAATAGTAAACACATTGGATGAAAGAGGACAGCGATGGCTACGTTTTGAGGGTAAAATGATGGCTGTAGAGCAAACGCTGTGGACACAGCAGCAGTTTAAAAAAAGATTTTAAGATTAATTTTCAACCTGCTTTCACTCTAACAGTTGAGCTGTCTCACTCTAACTTCCAACATTCCGTCCCATACACACCCATTATAAACTCTGAAACGGGTGAAAAAACATCATGAAACTTAAACTGGAACTGAAGAAAAACTATAAAAGATATTGAAAAGATAAATACAAGTTGAATACTTGAATGTCTTGTCTTCGTTTTAAAGTTTGAATAGTGGCTCTATGTCAACTTATGTGGAAGTAGTAGGAGTTTAAAAATGAGTAAGTTGAATGAGGATTTGAAGGGTCTCCCCATTGAAATACATGGGAAATGTTTGTTGAAAAAAGTTGAATAAAATGAAAAATATAAATGTTAAAAATGAGAAAAATAGAAGCAGTCATGTCCAAAAGAAGAGGAATCTAATGGTGTTTGAATGGTTTTTCTAAGTTGAACGGTTTTGAAGGAGATAGAGTACAAAAAACGTACGGAATAGATAATAATAAAATAGAACTAGAAAGTGCATTTTCTGAAGAAACTGCAGTGTGAATGCATGAATCTGAATGTATGCACTGAAATGAATTAATTGCTGAATTTTAAGTTAAAAATAAAAATGTTGAATGAGCCTGAAAATACAGAGTTTTTAACCTGAAAACAAAAGTGCAGAACTTTTGAAAGCTGATGTTCACACAGAAGAAGTTGGAAAATAGCTGAAAAGTTTTTAAATTAAAATTTGGAAAACCTAAGAAATGAGAACAGAAAATTTAGAGTCAGAAAACATCTGAATGAATATTAAAAGTTCATATTCTTTGAATCACTGAATGACTAAAGTGTGATCCCTCCACGTGGATCCACACAGTTTTAAAGGTTTACATCTCTGAGCTTTGAAAGACACGGTGTTGGAAAGAGAACAACGATGGCGACATTTTGAGGGTAAAATGATGGCTGTAGAGCAAACACTGTGGACACAGCAGCAGTTGAAAGAGAAGTGTTCAAGATGAATCTTGGCAGAGTGAGAGAGAGCTCGTTAGGCAGGCAGGTGTGAGCCTGGTTGCTATAGTGACTGAGCCAGGGGCTCCATACACACGCACACAGACATGCACCTCACTTTTGCTGCTTAAAATGAACAGAAAAGTCAGCCCCAAACAAATCCTTCCCAAATGAAAAGTACATGTCGTATTGACAAAATTCTTTCACCGTGAGCGACAGCAATGTCTAGTCTACCTAATTCTCAGTTTTCATGCCTGTGGAGTTTATTATATGGACGTGGTGACAGTGTAAAGACAGCCTGCTCTTCTGATTTTCAAAGGAACTTTCTGAGCCATTTTAACATTGGAGTCTATGGAGGAGTTGGAGGGAGGAGTCTGTGCTTTGGTGACATTTATGAAAGAACCATAACACCTAGGACAATAGTAAACACATTGGATGAAAGAGGACAGCGATGGCTACGTTTTGAGGGTAAAATCAGACCTGTAGAGCAAACGCTGCGGACACAGCAGCAGTTTTAAAAAATATTTTAAGATTAATTTTTTTGCTCCTCTCACTCTAGCAGTTGAGCTGTCTCACTCTAGCCCCAACATTCCGTCCCATACACACCCATTATAAACTCTGAAACGGCTGAAAAATCATCATGAAACTTAAACTGGAACTGAAGAAAAAGTATAACAGATATTGAAAAGATAAATACAAGTTGAATAGTTGAATGTCTTGTCTTCGTTTTAAAGTTTGAATGGTGGCTCTATGTCAACGTATGTTGAAGTAGATACAGTTTGAAAATGAGTAAGTTGAATGAGGATTTGAAGGGTCTCCCCATTGAAATACATGGGAAATTTTTGTTGAAAAAAGTTGAATAAAATTAAAATATAAATGTTAAAAATGAGAAAAATAGAAGCAGTCGTGTCCAAAAGAAGAGGAATCTAATGGTGTTTGAATGGTTTTTCTAAGTTGAACGGTTTTGAAGGAGATACAGTACAAAAAACGTACGGAATATATAATAAAATATAATAATAATAATAACTAGAAAGTGCATTTTCTGAAGAAACTGCAGTGTGAATGCTTGAATCTGAATATATGCACTGAAAAGAATTAATTGCTGAATTTTAAGTTAAAAATGTTGAATGAGATGAAAAATACAGAAATTTTCACCTGAAAACAAAAGTGCTGAACTGCTAAAAGCTGACAAGCACAGAGAAGAAGTTGGAAAATAGCTAAAAATGTTTTAAATGTAAATTAGAAAAACCTAAAAAATGAGAAAAGACTATTTAGAGTCAGAAAACATCTGAATGAATATTAAAAGTTCATATTCTTTGAATCACTGAATGACTAAAATATGATCACTCCACTTGGATCCACACAGTTTTAAAGGTTTACATCTCTGAGCTTTGAAAGACACGCTGTTGGAAAGAGAAGAACGATGGCTTCATTTTGAGGGTAAAATGATGGCTGTAGGGCAAATACTGTGGACACAGCAGCTGTTGAAAGAGAAGTGTTCAAGATGAATCTTGGCAGAGGTTAGGCAGGCAGGTGTGAGCCTGGTTGCTATAGTGACTGAGCCAGGGGCTCCATACACACGCACACAGACATGCACCTCACTTTTGCTGCTTAAAATGAACAGAAAAGGTAGGCCGAAACAAATCGTTCCCAAATGAAAAGTACAGGTCCTATTGACAAAATTCCTTCACCGTGAGCGGCAGCAATGTCCAGTCTACCTAATTCTCAGTTTTCATGCCTGTGGAGTTTATTATATGGACGTGGTGACAGTGTAAAAACACCATGCTCTTCTGATTTTCAAACGAACCTTCTGAGCCATTTTAACATTAGAGTCTATGGAGGAGTTGGAGGGAGGAGGCTGTGCTTTGGTGACATTTATGAAAGAACCATAACACCTAGTACAATAGTAAACACATTGGATGAAAGAGGACAGCGATGGCTACGTTTTGAGGGTAAAATCATACCTGTAGAGCAAGCGCTGCGGACACAGCAGCAGTTTTAAAAAATATTTTAAGATTAATTTTTTCGCTCCTCTCACTCTAGCAGTTCAGCTGTCTCACTCTAGCCCCAACATTCCGTCCCATACACACCCATTATAAACTCTGAAACGGCTGAAAAAACATCATGAAACTTAAACTGGAACTGAAGAAAAAGTATAACAGATATTGAAAAGATAAATACAAGTTGAATAGTTGAATGTCTTGTCTTCGTTTTAAAGTTTGAATGGTAGCTCTATGTCAACGTATGTTGAAGTAGATACAGTTTGAAAATGAGTAAGTTGAATGAGGATTTGAAGGGTCTCCCCATTGAAATACATGGGAAATTTTTGTTGAAAAAGTTGAATAATTTTAAAATATAAATGTTATAAATGAGAAAAGTAGAAGCAGTCATGTCCAAAAGAAGAGGAATCTAATGGTGTTTGAATGGTTTTTCTAAGTTGAACGGTTTTGAAGGAGATAGATGCCAAAAACGTACGGAATATGATATAATAATAATAATAAAGATTAGAAGAACAATACTGTGAATGCTTTTACAAGCATTCACACTAATAATAAAGATTAGAAGAACAATACTGTGAATGCTTTTACAAGCATTCACACTAACTAGAAAGTGCATTTTCTGAAGAAACTGCAGTGTGAATGCTTGAATCTGAATGTATGCACTGAAATGAATTAATTGCTGAATTTTAAGTTAAAAATAAAAATGTTGAATGAGATGGAAAATACAGAGTTTTTAACCTGAAAACAAAAGTGCAGAACTTTTGAAAGCTGATGTTCACACAGAAGAAGTTGGAAAATAGCTGAAAAGTTTTTAAATTAAAATTTGGAAAACCTAAGAAATGAGAACAGAAAATTTAGAGTCAGAAAACATCTGAATGAATATTAAAAGTTCATATTCTTTGAATCACTGAATGACTAAAGTGTAATCCCTCCACTTGGATCCACACACTTTTAAAGGTTTACATCTCTGAGCTTTGAAAGACATGCTGTTGGAAAGAGAACAACGATGGCTTCGTTTTGAGGGTAAAATGATGGCTGTAGAGCAAACACTGTGGACACAGCAGCAGTTGAAAGAGAAGTGTTTAAGATGAATATTGGCAGAGTGAGAGAGAGCTCGTTAGGCAGGCAGGCAGGTGTGAGCCTGGTTGCTATAGTGACTGCACCCACTGGCTCCATACACACGCGCACAGACATGCACCTCACTTTTGCTGCTTAAAATGAACAGAAAAGTCAGGTCGAAACAAATTGCTCCCAAATGAAAAGTACAGGTCCTATTGACAAAATTCTTTCACCGTGAGCGACAGCAATGTCCAGTCTACCTAATTCTCAGTTTTCATGCTTGTGGAGTTTATTATATGGACGTGGTGACAGTGTAAAGACAGCCTGTACTTCTGGTTTTCAAACGAACCTTCTGAGCCATTTTAACATTAGAGTCTATGGAGGAGTTGGAGGGAGGAGGCTGTGCATTTGTGACATTTATGAAAGAACCATAACACCTAGTACAATAGTAAACACATTGGATGAAAGAGGACAGTGATGGCTACGTTTTGAGGGTAAAATCATACCTGTAGACCAAACACCGTGGACACAGCAGCAGTTTTAAAAAAGATTTTCAGATTAATTTTTTTGCTCCTCTCACTCTAGCAGTTCAGCTGTCTCACTCTAGCCCCAACATTCCGTCCCATACACACCCATTATAAACTCTGAAACGGCTGAAAAAACATCATGAAACTTAAACTGGAACTGAAGAAAAAGTATAACAGATATTGAAAAGATAAATACAAGTTGAATAGTTGAATGTCTTGTCTTCGTTTTAAAGTTTGAATGGTGGCTCTATGTCAACGTATGTTGAAGTAGATACAGTTTGAAAATGAGTAAGTTGAATGAGGATTTGAAGGGTCTCCCCATTGAAATACATGGGAAATTTTTGTTGAAAAAAGTTGAATAATTTTAAAAATATAAATGTTATAAATGAGAAAAGTAGAAGCAGTCATGTCCAAAAGAAGAGGAATCTAACGGTGTTTGAATGGTTTTTCTAAGTTGAACGGTTTTGAAGGAGATACAGTACAAAAAACGTACGGAATAGATAATAAAATAGAATAAAGATTACAACAACAATACTGTGAATGCTTTTACAAGCATTCACACTAATAAAGATTACAACAACAATACTGTGAATGCTTTTACAAGCATTCACACTAATAATAAAGATTACAACAACAATACTGTGAATGCTTTTACAAGCATTCACACTAACTAGAAAGTGCATTTTCTGAAGAAACTGCAGTGTAAATGCTTGAATCTGAATGTATGCACTGAAATGAATTAATTGCTGAATTTTAAGTTAAAAATAAAAATGTTGAATGAGCTGGAAAATACAGAGTTTTTAACCTGAAAACAAAAGTGCTGAACTTTTGAAAGCTGATGTTCACACAAAAGAAGTTGGAAAATAGCTGAAAAGTTTTTAAATTAAAATTTGGAAAACCTAAGAAATGAGAACAGAAAAATTAGAGTCAGAAAACATCTGAATGAATATTAAAAGTTCATATTCTTTGAATCACTGAATGACTAAAGTGTAATCCCTCCACTTGGATCCACACACTTTTAAAGGTTTACATCTCTGAGCTTTGAAAGATATGCTGTTGGAAAGAGAACAATGATGGCTTCGTTTTGAGGGTAAAATGATGGCTGTAGAGCAAACACTGTGGACACAGCAGCAGTTGAAAGAGAAGTGTTTAAGATGAATATTGGCAGAGTGAGAGAGAGCTCATTAGGCAGGCAGGTGTGAGCCTGGTTGCTATAGTGACTGCACCCACTGGCTTCATACACACGCGCACAGACATGCACCTCACTTTTGCTGCTTAAAATGAACAGAAAAGTCAGGTCGAAACAAATCGCTCCCAAATGAAAAGTACAGGTCCTATTGACAAAATTCTTTCACCGTGAGCGACAGCAATGTCCAGTCTACCTAATTCTCAGTTTTCATGCTTGTGGAGTTTATTATATGGATGTGGTGACAGTGTAAAGACAGCCTGTACTTCTGGTTTTCAAACAAACCTTCTGAGCCATTTTAACATTACAGTCTATGGAGGAGTTGGAGGGAGGAGGCTGTGCATTGGAGACATTTATGAAAGAACCATAACACCTAGTACAATAGTAAACACATTGGATGAAAGAGGACAGCGATGGCTACATTTTGAGGGTAAAATCATACCTGTAGACCAAACACCGTGGACACAGCAGCAGTTTTAAAAAAGATTTTAAGATTAATTTTTTTGCTCCTCTCACTCTAGCAGTTCAGCTGTCTCACTCTAGCCCCAACATTCCGTCCCATACACACCCATTATAAACTCTGAAACGGCTGAAAAAACATCATGAAACTTAAACTGGAACTGAAGAAAAAGTATAATAGATATTGAAAAGATAAATACAAGTTGAATAGTTGAATGTCTTGTCTTCGTTTTAAAGTTTGAATGGTGGCTCTACGTCAATGTATGTGGAAGTAGATACAGTTTAAAAATGAGTAAGTTGAACGAGGATTTGAAGGGTCTCCCCATTGAAATACATGGGAAATTTTTGTTGAAAAAAGTTGAATAATTTTAAAAATATAAATGTTAAAAATGAGAAAAGTAGAAGCAGCCGTGTCCAAAAGAAGAGGAATCTAACGGTGTTTGAATGGTTTTTCTAAGTTGAACGGTTTTGAAGGAGATAGAGTACAAAAAACGTACGGACTAGATAAAATAGAATAAAGATTAGAAGAACAATACTGTGAATGCTTTTACAAGCATTCACACTAATAAAGATTACAACAACAATACTGTGAATGCTTTTACAAGCATTCACACTAATAATTGTCACCATTGCAATGGTACTTCTGTGATTGGATCAGTTTGCCGGTTTACCCATTAGCAGGATATCTATAATGGTACGGCTAGATTTACATGAAGAAGAAGAATGCACCCAACATATTTCAATTGGGGTGGCTAGGACCATATCTGCTTTATTGGCTGCTAAGAAAGGTCTTGGTTCAAGTTGGAAGTCATGACATTACTTCAGCTCTCAATCCAACAGTTTTTGGAAGGATGTTTTACGACTGCTAAAGGCAAATGTCGATATTTAAATCATTTTTCCAAGGACACATATTCAACTGAAAATTGATCAAATTTGAAAAGAAAAATTGAGAAACATGATTTTCTCTAGAAAATACAACAAATCCAGGTTCGGATCCTGTTTTCCTTCTCTCTCCCCAACCAATTGCAGCAGATGGCCCCGCCCCTCCCTGAGCCTGGTTCTGCCGGAGGTTTCTTCCTGTTAAAAGGGAGTTTTTCCTTCCCACTGTTGCCAAAGTGCTTGCTCATAGGGGGTCATATGATTGTTGGGTTTTTCTCTGTATGTATTATTGTAGGGTCTACCTTACAGTATAAAGCACCTTGAGGCGACTGTTGTTGTGATTTGGCGCTATATAAATAAAACTGAATTGAATTGAATTGATGTCCAACTGGACAGTGGTACACAGTTCATGTTTAGTGTGGATTGAATTTTTTGCCAGGTCAGAGACATGATATCCAAAGCACATCATGGATGGACAGAGAATGAAATCTTGCTATAACATTTATGATGTTTGGGTTTTTTGGTCTAAGAGCAATATGGGGGCATTTTGACCTTTTTAATTGCAAGGAAATACTTTTCATCTTTAGTTCAACAGACTTTAACAGATATAGATGTCCACCCAAATTACTGTCCAACTTTGTTTTTGAGTCACAATGGAATGGATGTCTTCACTATATAATATTACAATAAATATAATAGAGAAGCAAAAGCATACAAAGAAAAAATCTAACAGTTGAACCTCTTACAAACCATTTGGTCAACAGTGACCCAGCTTTAGTTAGTGGTAGGGCTGGAATTTGGGTTTGGGTAATGTCCGACCATTTTCATACCTGGGTGTGAAATGCAGAGGTGCTCAACCTACTTGGTTAGCGTGGGATGCCTTCCATGTAACAAATCTCACTGTTACCTATGGCATCCAACTGGATGGAACATTTATGCAAATACATTATGATAACTAGTGGGACTTGTTATTTTTGTTATAGACATAGAGTTTATTCTTTTTAGTGTTTAAAATTAAACCTTTTTATTCAAAATCTGTTATAGGACACCCTGGCTAGAGCAACCCAGCCGTCAATAAAGCACAGATATGATCCTATATGTGTATAAATATGTTGGATGCATTTGTCTTCTTCTATCTCTTCATTGTAGTCAGGGAGAAAGTGTCAGCCTCCCCTTTACAGTGCTCATAGAGACCAGGCAGAAAGAGAGGGGAGAGGTTATTGCCATTGATCGGAGGGAAGTGACGACTCTTCTGGACCAGTGGTGCGAATCGTTTTCTGCTGGATCCACATTTATACTGTGTAGACTGTAAGAGTAAAAACTGGCCTGTACCCACCTCCGTCCTCTGATGGCTTCATCATCTCCTTCTAGCCAAACACTGAGCACAGGCCAAAGCTTCTGTTGACACAATCTGGAGTCGATCTGGGAAATGTAAGCTTGAGGATTCTCTAGGAAAGGATTCTTCTTGGTTTTACTTGGATACACTCTACATTTAAGATTGTGATACACTCGTTGGTAATGGCTCTAAAAGGGTTAAACAATTAATCAAAGCTCAATACAAAACAGCAACAATACATTAATGTCATTATGAAAAAATGGAAAATAAATGATCATTTAGTGTAATATAAAGATACAAAAAAATTTAAATACAATAAATGTAAATACACCTGGCCAGCACTGTCTACCCACGGAGCTTCACATGTGCATTCCTGGCAGAGGAAATCAAACATACCTTTCTTGTCTGTATGCAGCTGCTAACCATCTGTGTGTCTGCGGATATGCCCGTAGGTTCTTTATTAAATATAAATCTCCCCTGGGTCTGCTTCTCTTTTATCTTTGCACATATAGTACATGTAAAAATATAATCCTGGCTGTCTTTGCTCTCTCAATAGTTGCCAAATATCTGTCCACAGAGTCAGAATTAGAGAGAAAATGTGCCATTTTTTCTGGAATATTCTACGCAGGGACATGAAGCTGTCAGAGCTGGTTACTATTAAGTCAGTTTACAAATATTCAGAAAATGTTACTTTTTTCTCAGTCTCAGCTTTGAAAATTGCGCTAAAACTGTTTGAAAATCTATCAGTTTATTTGATTACATACGAACCTGATGTTATTTTCATGTATTGTAGACAGTGACAGTTGTATATGTTTGTAATTGGTACAACTTCTGCTGCTACAAGGAGGAGATCAGGTTTGGTGGACCCCAACCAGTCGCAGCAGATGGCCCCGCCCCTCCCTGAGCCTGGTTCTTCCTGTTAAAAGGGAGTTTTTCCTTCCCGCTGTCGCCAAAGTGCTTGCTAATAGGGGGTCATATGATTCTTGGTTTTTTTCTCTGTATGTATTATTGTACGGTCTACCTTACAGTATAAAGCACCTTGAGGCAACTGTTGTTGTGATTTGGTGCTGTGTAAATAAAATTGAAAAGTTTAAAAAACACGGGACGTTAACTGGAGAGCAGCTAAGAGGAGTTGCTGGGAGGATGAAGCAGGTGAGTGTGGTTCATTCTGACATACCTGACGTTAGCTAAACACATGTAATGTTTGTATAGATCAAACAACAAGGCTGGGGTGCGTAGACAGTTTTAGAAAAACTTTCAACCATTCACCTTCGGTTTTAGGTGAAGGGGAAGGACTAATAGATGGGTAGCTCAGATACCCGGAGGCAGACTATGATCTATATGCGCAGGGAGCCACCAGCCACCCGCACAGTGCAGAGATGGTCGGAGGAGAGCGAGGAGGCTCTTAAGGATTGTTTTGAGTCGACTGTGT
The DNA here is from genome assembly GCF_001858045.2 of Oreochromis niloticus. Lineage (NCBI taxonomy): Eukaryota > Metazoa > Chordata > Actinopteri > Cichliformes > Cichlidae > Oreochromis > Oreochromis niloticus. Next base: position 2,077,447 of record NC_031965.2, read on the forward strand.
GGGAGGTGATCTGTGACGACCACGGAGAGGACATCGACAGCCTTACTACATGCATTACTGACTATATTAATTTCTGTGTGGATAACACCGTACCTACCAGGACTGTACGGTGTTTCTCCAACAACAAACCCTGGATTACTTCAGAAATTAAAGCTGTCCTCAAGCAGAAGAGGAGGGCCTTCAAATCCAGAGACAAAGAGGAGTTGAAAAGGGTGCAGAGAGAGCTTAGGGGACTGATAAGGAATGGGAAGGACAGCTACAGGCAGAAGATGGAGAACCAGCTTCAGCAAAACAATGTTGGTGAAGTCTGGAGAGGCCTCAGAACCATCTCAGGCCACAAACATCAGAACTCTCTGCCTGGGAAGGATGTGAGGTGGGCAAATGAACTGAATCATTTCTTCAACAGATTTGATTCAGCCATGAGGCAGTCTCCAACATCGGCTGCAGACTCACCCACCCCACTGCTGCTGTTCCACCTCTGACACCTCAGACACTTCACACCTCCTCTATTCACCCTGCTCACTCCTCCCCACCCCCAACAACAGCATCCAATACACACTCAACACAAGGCTCCAGCCTGTCTCTCTCAACCACCCAGGTTCGGAGGGAACTGAGGAGGATTAAAGCCAAGAAGGCAGCGGGTCCAGATGGCATCAGCTCGAGGGTCGTCAGGTCCTGCGCGGACCAACTGTGTGGTGTGATGGAGCACCTCTTCAACCTGAGCCTGAGGCTGGGAAGAGTCCCACAGCTCTGGAAAACTTCCTGTGTTGTTCCAGTGCCAAAGACTTCACGCCCCAAGGACCTCAACAGCTACAGGCCGGTGGCTCTGACATCCCACCTGATGAAGACCCTGGAGCGGCTGGTCCTGGCTCAGCTTCGGCGCCTTGTGAGCTCATCACTGGACCCACTTCAGTTTGCCTACCAGCCTGGCATTGGAGCGGATGATGCCATCATTCACCTCCTACATCGTTCCCTCGCTCACCTGGAGACCGCTGGGAGCACTGTGAGAATCATGTTCTTTGATTTCTCCAGTGCCTTCAACACCATTCTTCCCTCGGTTCTGAAGGACAAGCTGGAGAACTCTGGAGTGGACCATCACCTCACTACCTGGATTTTGGACTACCTCACCGACCGACCACAGTATGTGAGGACTCAGGGCTGTGTGTCGGACAGGGTCGTCTGCAGTACGGGGGCCCCACAGGGAACGGTTCTGGCTCCGTTCCTCTTCACCATCTACACTGCAGACTTCTCCCACAACTCCACCCAGTGCTTCCTGCAGAAGTTCTCTGATGACTCTGCAATAGTCGGCCTCATCACTGATGGGGACGACAAGGAGTACAGAGGACTGACTCAAGACTTTGTGGACTGGTGCCAGCTGAACTACCTCCAGATCAACGCCAGTAAAACCAAGGAACTGGTGGTAGACTTCCGCAGGCACAAGCATCCTCCACTGCAACCACTGAACATCCAAGGTATGGACATCGAGGCTGTGGACAGCTACAGGTACCTTGGTGTTCATCTGAACAACAAACTGGACTGGACTCATAACTCAGACGCCCTCTACAGGAAAGGGCAGAGCAGGCTGTACCTGCTTCGGAGACTCAGGTCGTTTGGAGTGGAGGGCCCACTCCTGAAGACCTTCTATGACTCTGTGGTGGCCTCAGCCATCTTTTATGGTGTGGTCTGCTGGGGGGGCAGCATCTCTGCTGGGGACAGGAAGAGACTGAACAGGCTGATCCGAAGGGCCAGCTCTGTTCTAGGATGCCCTCTGGACCCAGTGGAGGTGGTGAGTGACAGGAGAATGGTGGCTAAGCTGTCATCCCTGTTGGACAACATCTCCCACCCCATGCATGAGACTGTGACAGCACTGAGCAGCTCCTTCAGTGGGAGACTGCGGCACCCACGGTGTGGGACGGAGAGATTTCGCAGGTCTTTCCTCCCCACTGCTGTCAGACTCTACAATAAAGACTTTTGCAGCTGATCAAACACACAAACCCACACATGTGCAATAAGACTGCTATACGTGCAATTCTTCTTCTGATGAAGTTGTGTTTTTGTATTTTCCTACTCAGTTGTGTATAGTATTTGTATTTCTATTTTATTCTATTGTATATATTATTCTATTCTATTTTATTCTATTGTATATAGTATTTTATTTTATTTTATTTTATTGTATTTTATTGCATTCCAGTGTTTTCTAATTTCTGCTACATAACTTTGCACTTTTGCTGTAACAAAACAAATTTCCCACCTGTGGGACTAATAAAGGCCATCTTATCTTATCTTATCTTATCTTATCTTATCTTATATACCATTATAGAACCATATATCATAGAGCACAGACCTGACATTATTCACACCAGTATTATAATGTACTATCCATAAAACAACTGAGAAGGAACAGCAGAAGAAGAAATGAAGGTGTGATTCAACATGGAGCAGAGGTGTGCTGCGTGTCTTTATGACACGAGTTTTATGACAGAAGAAAAGAAACAGCTGCTTTTATGAGCGGGAGGTTGTTTATTCCACCACTGGAGACGTGGGCTGAGGTCCGGGTGGAGCGATGTGCAACGTGGAGGTAGATCTTTTTTCACACCTGTCATTCGTTTCCTTTTCCCTGCACCTTTCAGTGGATCTGTTGCAATTAATGAATAACAACTTAGCAAATTAAGGAATTTTAATGAAAGTACTTGGGATATAAAAATATTTACAAAGAATATTAAAATAGTAAAAAAAAATTAACATGTACATTTTTATGATCTGAGTTCGGTCTTTAATAGTGATAACTATTAGCCACATATTAAAAAATGAATGCGATGATAATAATGATGGTCATAATGATAATGTTTTATGATGTGAATAAAGAGCTCACAGTTCAATATGCTAGGCTTTGATATGAGATATTGAAGTAAATCATATGTGAACGAATTCAATAAAAATATCACTTATGTGCAAATAGATCACTTATGTTGAAGGTCCAAAGGTTTAATAACCATAGTGGCATACAGTATGAAAGGTCTGAGGCAAATAAAGGTGGTCGTCTGGTTTTATATAGGATAACTTTGTGTTGACGGGTTAAAAACCTCACCTTTCTCCAACCTTAACCTAATGGCCGGTCTTTGGGGTCAGAGTATTGCGTTTGATACTCCCCTCCATCCACCCCAAGCACCTCCTGCTGACTGCTGTTCATAAATGTGGCTCTTTGTTCAAGAAAAAAAACTCTAGTCAGTCCTTTCTACATTTGCTTCTGTATCATCACTTGGAATCTAATTTACAAGGCAAAATACAAACTTTTCAACAATCGTGTTTGATACTTAAAAGAGCGTTTGATGAATTCATTCATTTGCATATTGTACTTGTGCTGCAGGGCAAGCCCTGAGATTAACTGGGGATTTTTGTGGAGCATGTATGTTCAATAGAGGGAGAAGAAACTGTACTTTTCATTAATGAAGTGCATACAAAACAAGAACACAGAAAAAAAGAGAAAAACCTGCCAGACAGTTTAGACCATGCGTCAGTGCTGCCAGTATCTGTTTCTAAACAACCGTTTGAAAGCAGCGTAACGGTTCTTTTCTACCTTTGCTGTTTTTTCCATGACAGCAGTACATCAGCTGCTTTCTGCTTTGGTGAGCATTGCTTTGGAAGTGGGAGGCATTTGTCTTGAAAGAGATTATTATCGCAGTACTTCAATTGTTTCTCCAGATACTGGAAATAAGGAAATGCTTGACTTCACAGTTCTTTTCCCCCTCTTTTTTTAGTGAAAGAAAAGTGGTGAGGGAGCCCATTATTCAAGCAACACATCTGCAAAGGACAATTCAATTTCCAGGCTTTTGCAATAAATGTCAGAGCAGGAAAACGCTCACAGAAAATTGCTTAATGTGGTTTTGTACTGAAGAGAAGGTGTAGGCGTGTAGCTGTATTATTCATGCTATGGGACTCAGCTCCCACTTTGAGACAGAAGGTCAGAAGCTTAGTCCTAAAATTTTTATTGATAAAAACCTTCTCTCTGAAGAAAGAAAAAAGAGATACGCCTAAACTGCATTCCCCATTAATATGTAAGGAAAACGTATTTCTTCTCATATGAAACTTAACCTGACTGCATAACCAACAAAAACAATCCACGGTCCACATCAGGTAGCGAGTAAGGTTTGGCTGCAAGACTAAAAATGTTACTCAGTGTGACTTGATGTTTTTTGCTTAGTTTGATTGAAGTTCTTTCACTCAAGATCACAGTTTGGGCCAAAATTTACAAATGAATTTTAAAAAGTGGGGAAAATGGGCAACTAATATTCTTATCTCTTTATTCCACCGACATCTGATTAGGTCCCAGTGTATTTGCACATCTCTAGTATGTAGAGGATCTCTTCCTCTTCAATAAAAATAGCAGCGCTTATACACAGGGATTTCACGTAGCATAAAGCGAACAAATGATGTGCGAAGAAATAAACAAACATGCCATAAAAACCTAAAAACAAAAATAGCATCCTGCCCGTGTCATTCATCCTCTGACATGTTTGTTTCAGGCTTGGAAATTGTAGCTCTCTAATTGAACAGTGCTCAGTGGTGGTTGGAGATCAACTCTTCAGCTGTGATTTTTTCTTAAACAGAAGTTGATGTTTGCTTTCTGTTTGAGGATCATGGTGAAATTGCAGTACACAGGGTAAGTAGTCAGAATGATCAAAGTGAATCATATTCAGTTCTTCCAAGTGATCTCTACTTATTACAAATGGGATACAAACCCTGATTTCCTGTTGACATTCTAAAAGCACAGCAGCAATAAAAGATCTGTCCTGTGGAATTTGTGCTTCTTTGCTGTTGTGTAAAATAGATTTCAGTACAGAAGTGTTTGCACACGTCTCCACCCTATATAATCCCTCTGATGCATACGGGATGCCATCAAAGAAGCTCTGCCCAAGTCTTCAAGGAATGTCACAGATAACTTTAATGCAGTGATTTTACTGAAAAGCTTTAAAATAACTGCAGCAAAAAAGAAACAAGCATGAAAGGTACTTTGAGGTCTCCAATAAGTTCTTGTACAGCATGTCTTACACTCACATATGGGCTTGGTTGGCCTACATGCAGGGAGGCTGACTAAGAACTGATAAGCTGTTACTAAGAACACTGGAGGCATGAAGTGGATGTTCTCCTGCTGTGAAATGGGAGCTTGGGCGTGGGTCATACTACGTCTAAGGCTACGTCCACACTAAAACACAACGTTTTCTCTCCGTTTTGGCCTCCCGTCCACACTGAGACGGCGCTTTCCTCAAGGAAAAACGCAGCGTTTTGAAAACGCTCTCGAAAACACATACATTTGCAAACAGAGCTGTCCCATCGCAGTGTGGACACACGAAAACACAGCCTTTCTAAAACGATGGCGCATTTTAGTCATGTGATGCGGTCATGTGACTAATTAAACAAAGATGGCGGAGGGCATTATACAGCAGTTGTTTTGATTGCTCTCAATTTTGACAGCCCTAAAAAAGAATTTTATCAGTTTGTACATGCTCCAGACAGCTTTTCTTCAAATTCTTTAATTCTCACTCGCTTTTGCGCATGCGCAGGACTGGAACGTAAGCATTTTCATCTGTTTCAATGTGGACGCACAACTCTGTGAAAATGACTGAAAACGCTAGTGTGGACGCAGAGAGTTTTCAGATGAAAACGCAGTTTTCAAATCTATCCTGGCTAGTGTGGACGTAGCCTTAATGTGACATGTGCTAATCATGAGATGAAGACCTGCTCGGCATTTGACGATGGAACGCAGAGAAGCAGACAGGGTTTTAATAGTTTTGCAATTTTCATTAGTTTTTATTTTTATTTCGTTTTGGCTTCAGATTTTCAATTTTATATTAGTTTTAATTAGTTTTTACCAATTGTTTGCTAGTTTAGTTTAGTTTTTATTTTTTGGAAAATCCTTAGTTTCAGTTTAGTTTTGATTAGTTTCAGTTATAGTTTTAGTTGTGTTTGCAATAAAGTGTAACAAAATCCCAGTTTCATCATATCAGTCATTCTCTTCTGCTTATCCTTGGGTATGTTGCTATTCCAGCTACCATACCCTGCACCCTGCACAGGTCACCTGTCTGTCGCAGGGCTAACACGCAGAGACAGACAACTCACATTCCCACCTATGGGTTCTTTAAATAAATAAATAAAGGCCGATGAACAACCGTTGATACCAGGCAACTATAAAATGTATATCTTGGCCCCAATGAGACTATTAACTCTTGCAGCACCGGGTGTTAAGGCAATTGACTCACACAGTTATGTAGATATCCCAGTCCTGTTGTCTCGGGATGCATCACGCTGCCTTGCCTGGTGTTAGCTTCTGTTTCTGGGGATGAGGGTTGGGCGTGCTCCCTTACCTTCTCCAGGTAAGCTAGGTTAGCCTTCTTGTGTGAGCTTTTCAAGTGCACTTTAAGGTTTGTGGCATTTTTTTCCTTTTAGAAATGTCCCTCATAATTTGTCTCGTTCCACTACAAGACACTTGCTTTATCCAAAACACAGTCATATTCAAAGTAATCCCAAATTGGACTCTGGCGCTTTCTCCAGACTTTTCCTGACATGATTCTGCGCGTGGACGGAGCAGCGACACAGACGACTCGACTAACGTACTGCCACCTGCTGGCATAATGAGACACAGCAAGAAAAAAACCTGGAAACTAAACTTCTTTTTCACCCTTGACTATTGTATGACACGCACACATCAACGAAAACTAAACACATTTTTGCAATAAATTCAGTTAATTTTAGTTAGTTTTGTGAACACTCATTACAGTTTTAGTTAGTTTTCCTTCTTTTGTTTTTATTTTTATTTCCGTTAACGAAAATGTTTTTTCACTTCTAGTTTTCGTTATTTCGTTAGTTTTCGTTAACGATAATAACCTTGGAAGCAGAAGGGTATACTACACGTATGTAACTATACGTATTTCCATGTTATGCTACATTTTACTATATTTTGGATGTACTTGTAAAAACTTAAATGCCCCGGGGCACAGTGCAGCCCACTCTTTGCCTCATACTCAGAATATTCTGCATTGTCGGCATTTCTGGCTTTACACACACACACATATACATATATGAATGAAAACATAAATGCTTTTCTAAATGTTTATTCATTTGCTTTTCTACTCTCTCAACCCAATTTGTTAAGAAATGATTCACTTCTGAACAAACTGCAGGCAAAGTTCTGTATCCAATTACTGTATTGTAATTTGCATTAAAAGGGATGAGAGCCATCAGGGGACCTATTCATCCAAAACAATTTGGTTTGTATTTTGGAATTTTCACTAGGCCAATTACACACATGGAAGATTCAGCCGGCTTAAAACCACTGACCTTGGCAAATATTCTGAATTCCTGGAGATCCCAAGACATCCTTGGATCCGAATGCTGCTGCGTTTGTTCATTTAATGCTACTTTAGAGAGCTTGAGGAGTATTTGCATTCTCACCCCACGCAGAGCGGAGTTGTGTTTGTCAAGAATGCTGAAAAACTAAATACAGACCAAGTGATAAAAAGGGCAAATTTATTTAAAGCACTTACATAGAAAAATATGATCGATTTGAGTCAACAATAATAAATAGAGCGCCTGACTATCCCCAGGCCCTGTCGGTACAACAGTACAATCAATATCCAGTTTCACAATACAGCAAAGGCACTAGCATTTACCACAATCAACAACACGGCAATAGAGGTGGTGTGGGTGGGAGCGGGCAGGGAGCAGGGCTCTTCACGGCACCGTCTGCGCTCAGTCCTCGTCAAACGGCCGTCACACACACCGTCGCTCGTGACCCACCTCCCATGTTTGCCGTATTTGCAGTGGAAATTACACGAGATCTGCTTTTAGTCTTCTCTGCTTGCTTCCCCTCCCTCTAAATGCAGGTAGAGATGAAAATTTGTAGAGAGAATGCTCAAAAACAAAACTACAGCGCGATGCTGCTACAAGCGATAACGCTGCATCCTGGTGCTTGTTTTTGTTCTCCTGTGCTACAGGGAAGGATGCAAACATCGTGATCAACCTGCGGGCAGCTCCAACATAACGTTAAACACGGATGCTTCTGAGCATAACCGACCAAAGCGTTCAAATAACCAAAAACTAAACCAAAGCAATCGGACGTATCCATCATGTCCAATGCTACATGTCATAACAACATGACAAATTTATTTCATCATATTTTACTGATTGGAAATGTTGGACAGAGCATCATTAAAAACAAACAGAAAATGAATAAAGTCCAACTGAAATAAATATCTTTCTGCAGCACACGGATCAGTTCTGGAAACTCCAAGAGAAGCTTTCTGGATTGACGGCCGTTGGATGTTTACATAGACTGTATATAAAGATGGCGGATGCTCCTCCTTCCTATTATACAAAAGTAAAAAGCCAAAGCGGCTGCATAACAGTGACAGGGGAGCCGGTTCTCCTGCATGAGTTATATATGAGGGCACAACCTTTGAACTTCATGTAGCTGGCAACAGATATTTGGACGCTCGCTGTACTCTTGTGATTTTAAAGAAAACTGATTTGTAACCAAGTTATTCAGTTTGACACACGTCAGATATTTTGACTAGATTGGTTGTGCTCTTAGCTTGGTATCAAGATCTGAACTGGGTGCAGGGTTAGCGTGCCCACTGCAAAGACTAACAAACCACCGGCACAAGATGTCCGCACTGATTTCCACGTGATGACATCCTCAACCTGACAACTTTTCCCAAACCCACACTTTAAGACTGAACGGACATCGTCGCTTGAGAAAATCGGATTTCTTATTATCTTCCTTATTAAAGCTTTTTTTTAAATATTCAGTCACACTGTATTTAATTCTTGATGCTGCACTTAAATCTTGCATGGTTCTGTTATCATTTACACACCATCTGTTTTAATAAATCACTGGGTGTAGAAGAGTTTTTAGAAGGCGTGTATGATATGTTTTTGTAAAGCACTTTGTAAAAAAATACTTTTCTAAATGTAACTAAGCAAACTAAATAAATGTGCATCGGTGGAAAAAAAAATAACCATCTGGACTTTATGAAGCCTCAACGTACGGAAGCTCTTTTGTGCCAGTAACAGAAAAAACAAAGACAAGGAGTTAAAAACTTTCACTTACAAAAAAAAGCCTTCTGTGTCAGACTTTGACCTGTAACTTTGTTTGGTTGATGTAAACAGCCTTACAAACAAATGTGACAACAAATATTGCTGGACAGGAAGTTTACTGCGACTGCGCTTGACATCCAGTGACCTCATGCTCTGATTTCACTACGTCATTAATTAGTCTCCAGTGGCACAGGCCTGCAGGCTCGTCGGTTAAGGAGGAATGAGTATTCCCCAACTGGTTGGCGAGTGCTTGTTGGTGGGTGACTGCTGTCCCTCGGTGAAGTTAATCACAAAGAGTGCTGCACTGAAAACTACCCTGTCATTTCTTTGGCTGCTAGAAGATTGCCATGGTCACCTGTAGTTTATATAGAAGACTAGTCTGCAAACACTCACTAACTAATCGTTTTGCAGTGAAACTATCAGGTTTCCGGTTGACCTGAAACGGAGAACGTCAGCCGTCAGAGTAAAAGTTGTGCATTTCATTGAAAAAACTTTTACTTTGAAGTTTCTCTTGGTATCTCGGGTTTGCGTCACACTCCTGATAGTTTTACTATCACTCAGTGGTTTGTTGGGGAGCGTTTGCAACTTGCCATTTCACAAAAAAAAAACTACGGGTGACCGCGTTAACTAAAGCAATCACAAGGTTGTCAGTGCAGGATGCAGTTCTCCAACTGCACCACCCCTCACCAACGTTATTCCTGTGAGAGTGGAGGTTGCCAGGTTTACTGATATCATGTAACAGGCTATGACACAAAGTTGGGAACACTACGCTACTTTTTTACTCTTTTCTTTTCTCTGTCAGTAAACATTCAAGCACATCCTGTGAGTTAGCCGGTCAGCTGTTTCATTTTAAATAGCTTCAAATCCCATGTAAAATTAGCTTGGCAAAATATTCAATTTGGCAAAGAGAAGAGGACACAGAAGCTTCTTTTTCCTGTGATAATTCAACGTCACCTCCTGATTAGAAGACTCGATCCGCATCGAAATAATCTGACAACAAGCTGTAGAAATCCTTCAGATTCTAGTCTGCAAGTTGGAATAACAATAAACTGAACTTTGGCTGCAGAAACATTTCAGCTGGACTTTACAAAAACAGCAGCACAGTGGGTAAAACAGTACAGTAGATGGCACGTACAATCCAGTGATTCAGACACGTTATAAATGTAATGGCACAAAAAATAAGCTCGTGCCCGTCGCCGCGCTTTTATTTCAAAGCCAACACCTTCATTTCATCACTCACGATTATGTGTCAGCATTGGTCCCAATTGGTAATGACACATCTCATCAATAATTTTCTGTTTCCAAGGGAGGAATAATGGGAGAAAAATGTAGATTTTTCCAACATGACAAGAATGTGTTGTGCAACTCTTTACATGCAAGACAGAAGCAAGCGTGACACTGAAGACGAGCTGTAAGCGTGTTGAAGACGTGCCCAGTGATGCAGCTGGATCGCTCTCTCCGTCTCTCTCACACACACACACACACACACACACACACACACAGCACATCCCTGAAGCCCACAGAAGAAACTTAAATCGTTTGACCAGGACACTATGGATTTCTTTATAAGAGGTCAGAAAATATAGAAACAAAAAAAAAACTGATTCTTGTGTAAAGCCATAATCAAAACATTGTAAATGCAAATGTTCACTATCATTGGTTCAGATTTGCACTGAAGAAAAAAAAAAAAAAATTAAATATCTCAGTAAATATCAGGAAAGTGATAAGGCTTAAATCTCCAGTTCGACGTGCCTCCCAAATATAGTTCCTAATGTCGGAAGTTTTTCCCCAGGTGCAAAATATCCAAATATCCGTGGAGATCGACTGGCTCACTGTGTGTCTTCTTGAAAAAAGCCCTGATTGTCAGAACAAATTGTAAGAATATGGTTGTTGTTTCCTCGCCTTAAAGCTAGTCCCATCAGTTTCCACTCTCGTCTATTGTCCCCTTCGGCCGTGTCAGAGTCCCGCGTTAAAAATCCGCAGCTGTGCTGTCCTGTTTTGGTTTTCGTCTCTGCGTCCGGTCCTCAGTCACTCTGAGTTGCAGTCGACTGGAGAATTAATGCACAGGAGCCCGGGGATGCTCAAAAGGGCTGTAAAGCTTATATCCACACTCTGTAACGATGCACTCCCCTCCAGCGTCAGTACGCGTCGGAGCTCACGGGGCTGACAGAGCTGCTCTTGACAAGTCTACTTTCTAGATGTTTCTCTGGGCAGTGAGGTACTTGAGAGCTGCAGAGCCATACTTCCTGGACAGATCCTGGTGGAACTCATCCTTCAGGGTGTTCAGACAGTTGCGGTAGCTGGAGCTGGAGCGAAATTTAGAGATGTCGAAGCTGGGAGCGTGGGGCATGTGGATCATGAAAGCATTCGGCAGGACCATCAAGTCATACTCCTGAAAAGAAGAAAGAGATGATACATGGAGAAGATTATCTCTGGACAGTATGAAAACATGTAGGAGAAGCTGGGCAGGCTTCTGTCCTTTTAAATGGCTTTCAGCCTCCAGTCACAGTTTGGGTAGGTTTATCAAAACAGGATGGGTCGGGTTAAAGAATATTAATTTTACGCTACAGCCACGCGAGGGAAAAGCCAAAAATGATGACCAAAATTATCGTGAGTGTGTACACTGAACTGAACCAGGTCTGCAACAAGAAGGTGATAAAATGGCAATAACCTGGAGTTCATCTGTTATCAGCTTGAAATTTAATGGGGTCAGGCTGGCAATTACATGCAATCACTTTGTGATAATATGGCAATTAACTGTGATCAATTGGTAAAAAAATGCAAATCTTTCCCATTACACGGAAATTCATATTAAATCTCATCTAAACACACATTGCTCCACAATAGTGGCGTTGCTATGGTGAATGGATACGGACAATGCTTCATTTTAGATTTAGGCTCCATACTGCATCATGGTTAGATGGCTGCTGGAACACTGGGATGCATAAACTATACGTTATCTCCTACCCGGAGCATGGTTTTGGTTCTGCTGGAAGTCTTTTTCCTGTCAAAAGAGACTTCCTCCTTCCCACTGTCACCAAGTGCCTGCTCATAGGGGCTCACTGGGGTACTCTCTCTAATATGGTAGGGCTGTTGCCTTATTTTAAAAAAAGCACATGAATGTTGCTGTGAAGCTGCTCAATTATTACTTTACAGTAAAGGTATACAATGATTTGTGTGACACTGAGTAAAACAAGTATCTGAGATCCTACAGCCCAGCCAGACTCCCACATACTGACTGTGGGCTCATGTGACACACAGATTACAACTGCAATTAAATTTAATTACATTATACATTATGCGTATGAGGCACACAGACCAAAGAAGCTTGATGAGAAGGCGATTAATCAGAAATGGAAGAAATGTAAAACGACCATCACTCGCCCCTCTGTCTGGAGCTCCACGTGAGCTCTTGCCTCATGGGCTGAAGATGATCATGAAAAAGATGGTGGCTCAGCCCAAAGCTACATGGGAGGAACGTGTTAATGATCTGAAGTTTGCTGGGAACACAGACACCAAGAACACCACAACTGGTACCCCACAGTGGACTGATATCTAGCAGCGCTTGCAAGGTCCTCCTGTTCCAGGAGGCACATGACTTAGGTTTACCAGTAAAAATCCAAATGATTCAGAAAAGGCTTGGGAGAAAGTTGTGTGGTCATATGAAACCAAAATCAAGTTCTTTAGCATCAACTCGATGTGCCACGTTTGGAGAAAGAGAAAGTCAAGCATGGAAACATTATGCTTTTCTGCTAAGGACGGGACAACTTCACGGCGTGGAGGAGCCAAAGGATGGAGTCAGGTACCATAAAACCCGTGAGGAGATGCTACTTGCCTCAGTCACAACACTCAAGCTGGGTCGTGGCGGGAGCTGAAATCTGAGTTAGCAAGCGATCGGCAAGAAACACGAAAGGATTTACTTAAATCAGTTTATAACTGATTACTATCCCACACCCCACCCTGTCGTTCTTCCCCTGCCTGCCATCTTTGACCAGATTATTGTGTACATGAGCACGTTTACCTGTGCATCCAGCTCCATGATATGGGACACCTTGTTCCAGCCAAAGCCCACAAAGCGCTGGTCGTACTCGGGACATTCTCTTCTCACCACAACGTACGGCTCAAAGTCTGGCTCCCACTCCACTTTATAGGGCGTGGTGGCCGTTCGCCATTTGGCATAGTTGGTAGGCGCGTGACCCTTTGGCCACACATGATACCTGTGACAGGCAGGAAGAAGGAGACATTGCCAGTTAAATAATCCTCCAATCATCATCGACTGATCAGAAAAGTTAATTTTGGGTCGTAATTAGAAACCTGAAGGTGTAGAGAGTCCCCATGTCCAGCATGGAGAGCAGCTCGGCTTTGGATTTGGGGAAGGACAGACGGTAACGAAGGGTCTCGAAAGCTGGAACCACCAGAGCCTTCTTTGTGTGAGCCATGTCCATTTGCACCACAGACTTTCTGCAGCAGCAAACAGGAAGTGAGAGGGAGCTAAAGCAGCACGTATCTACCAACAGGCATGACTAAAACCTCGAAAACAGGATTGCAGTCTGAAAGTTCAAAGTAAAACATCCAGAAATACCATGGATAATGAATAACGAATGATTTCTTTGGTTCTTGGTTAGGAAAACTACTCCAAAAGGATTTTATGCAGGACTCATGACTCACGTCTAATGCTGGGCTCAGACTACACAGCACTTTGTGATCAGTGCGTCTCCCATTAGGCCGATATAATCGAGTCAAAAACCCTCGCAATGAATTAGCAAAGAGACAGAAAAACTAGACCGAATCATGGCAGGAATATCCTGGTGGAAAGGAGGGAAACATTATCTCTTCTTTGTCCAGGTTTAAACATTGGTAGAGCTATGCTACACTAGTGGTCCCCAACCCCCGGGCCACCGACCGTACTGGTTTTATTTTTATCCGCGACACCTTAAAGGCCGGTCCGTGAAAATATTGTCGGACATAAACCGGTCCGTGGCGCAAAAAAGGTTGGGGGGCCGCTGTGCTAGACAAAGATTAAACTTGCATCTCAAGTCAAGTGTTTCTGGGTGAACGGGACCGTTCCCTGACAATAAATCCATTTTCACAGTGCCTGTTTCTCTCAGTTTGTCTCTACGCACAGCAGAGAGTCAAGGTGTAGGCTCCAGAGTTCATTAATCTATTTTATTTTAGTCAGTGACAAGTGGTAATGGTTTCCAAATTAACAGTTATAACACAACATTTATATGAAACACTCTTCTAAAAAAACAAAAAAACAAGCCATGAAAATGTTTCCTTACAGCAGGACAGTCAGACTTACCTGAGGTAATCATAGAGACCGTACATCGGCAGGAAGTCCACGTCAGTCAGGAACACGTAGGGTGTGTTGGCATTCTTCAGGGCCACGTTCCTCACCAGGTTGACCGGGTAGAACTGGCCCTCCTTGTAGACAATGTGGTAACCCACGTTCTTGCGGTTCTTGAGGACCTCGGAGGCCTGGGCGTAACGCAGGAACTGCTGAGCCTCAGCGTCAGACATGTAGAGAGCTAGGCTGATGGGGCCTTCCCAGTGCTTACAGATGGCCTCCAGCATCTGCAGCCTGTCGGAGGCACACACGGTCATTTCACACATTTTAAAGCACACAGAGCCAAGCCAGGAGACGATTACAGTACACGGGTTCAGTACCTGTCCATGGAAAGCTGGGCCACCAGAGTGATGTCAGTGTTGTCCTCAGTGGGCGTGTAGTCATACTGAAGGAAATACAGGTGAACTCGGTGCACTGTCAGTCGCTCTCGGCGGAAGTCGTAACACTGATCGTCCTCGTCCAGCTCCTCCAGAGCCTTTTGTAGCTGAGCAAAAGTACACACAGTTACAACAATTAAAAATCATTTTCAATTTCCTTTATCTTCAAACCCAGCGGTCCCCAACCCCCGGGCCAACGACCGGTGCCGGTCTGCGAGTCGTTTGTCGTTAAGGCTCGGGTGTGAAATTTATGGTTTTTATCGTTATTTTTTAAATCATTTTTAATCAGTTTTAACATTAAATCGGTTTCCCTTTTTGTTTCTGTCTATCATAGCTCTGTTTCTTTCCCAAACACCCTCCAAAAAAAACAAAACAAAAGAAGATAAAAACATACTGCAAACAAGATTTGTCCTGCAGATTAATCTCTTAAGAATCTACTGGAAAAAGAGACACGTACACGTGTTTAGCTGACAGGTAACATAATATATATTTAACAAATTAACTTCAAGTTTTATTTAAAAAATGTCAAAATCCTTTTACAGCTGTGGGGCAGAAACCCAAACTGATGACATTTTAGATCACAGGTCAGATACTTTAGGCCAGCGGTCCCCAACCCCTGGGCCTCGGACCGGTACCGGTCCGTGAGTCGTTTGGTACCGGGCCGCGAGACTTGAGGCTCAGGTGTGAAATGTATGGTTTTCAGGGTTTTTATCGGTTTTCAGCGTTATTTTGTTATCGTTTTTATCGTTAACTCGGTTTTCCTGGGTCTTTTCACGTGTGTTATGAATAAATCTTCTTTTTTTCGGTACCGGCACTAGTTTTATTTTGTTGTATTTATCCGCAACACCTTATTGCCGGTCCGTGAAAATATTGTCGGGCATAAACCGGTCCGTGGCGCAAAAAAGGTTGGGGACCGCTGCTTTAGGCAACAGTGGAAACCACAGCGCTGCCCCCGTACAATATTACTCAGCAAAGGCCACAAAGGTAAGTAGAGACAGATCAGCTGACCTCAGCTCGGCACGACCCTGAACTGGACGAGCAGTTAAGAAAACGCGTGGATGTTATTGTTTCCTGCCTGACACAGTCTGAGTGATGTTTTAATTATTTTCCCATAATGTTAAATGATTACTCTCAGATGTTTGCTACTGTCACAAATATTGCCTGTGTGTGTGTGTGTGTGTGTGTGTGTGTGTGTGTGTGTCGCTAACCTTGATGCTCTCTGGACTGGCCTGCGTCGGGCAGCCGAACAGTTCCCGTCTCAGCAGGTTTCCATCATACTCCAAGAAGGTCAGGTAGAGGTTCCTGAAGAACTCCACGTGTTTGTTTTTGACGCGGAGCTTCTTAGGAGAGTTCCAGTGGATCACCTGAAACCACAACAAGTTTCTGTTACTCAGCCTGCCGGCTGCCTGTGGCAGTAAACAACCTGATGGTGCGAGCTGGCGTACCTTGAGGTCAGACACCTCGGTGTAGCACTGCTCGGAGCGCGTGTGATCAGACAGCTGAACGTTCCAGAAGCAGGGGAGCTGGTGCACCAGGACTGGGTTCTGCTTTATGAAGGCGTTGAATATGTCCTGCACACAGACAACACACAGCTTTATCAAGAGCCTCGATCCTTTTACCACTATGATTACTTTGTGGACTCTTGTGGACATGCATAGATCAGAGCTGCTGATGTTTGTGATGATGTAAACAGGATCAAATTTGTGAAAGCACCACTCATCGTGGCCTCAGGGTCTCATTCTGCAGCCCTGCTCTCCAAGGCATCAAAAGAACAAAAAAGGGTCTTTAAAAAATTCAATAAAGCTCAACAAACACAAGACTGTAAAAACACCAACAGCTCGTCAGTGCCAGGATGATGCCAAGCACTGACGAGCTGTATACGTGGGCGCCGAGGCGACGGAGTCACAATCAAAGGACTCCTCACCCAGAATCAGTTACAGTGAAGGCCACAGACGGATGACGGTAACAGTGTGTAATGAGTTGACAATCCTGTTTGGAGGTATCCCTAACCTGATCAGCGAGTGATGTACTGAGCATGCTCATAAGTTCCCTCTCTGCCGTCAGCCTCCACATCTGCTCCCAACCGATTCGCCGCAGTCTCTCCAAGTACAGAAGAATGACGCCTGAAACCACGAAGCAGGACACTGGTTAACAATGTGACATTAACTTAAAACGTTCACTTTGGGCTAAACATTCACTCCTCAAACACTGATTCTTTGTGCTATTAAGAATGAGACGACATCAGGTTCTGTGCTGTTTGGAGCAAACCTGCCAGCTTCAGAGATTCGTCCATAAACCCGTTTACCTGTGTTGAAGCCTCTTCCCAGCGCAGGCCACGGTTTGTGGTTTTTCCATAAGTTGCCCAAGTACCAGTCACTCTGATTCTCCACCAGACCAATCACCTGCTTATCTGTGAACAAAACGACCATCAGCTGAAGAGCAAACATTTCAGGAAACATTCTTCTTTTTCAACAGGTTTTTCCCCTCAACAGTTCACAAACATAATAAACATAAATGAGCAACAATTTTCACAGTAACCAACTGCTTTTTTTCATCATTGGTTCAGCTAGTTTTAAAAAAATAAAAAATTCTTATTTGATAGCTGATATCGAGGCTTCACATACTAAGACGCCAGTCACTCTGCTGGCAGTGTCTGCCCGCTAATGCACCTAAACCCACAGATACATCCGTACGTCTGTGGTCTGCTTGAGGAGATTTTCAGTTAACAGTAACTTACTGATGGTTGTCACTACGTGTGATGGCACACAGCAGTTATGAAAATAAAAACAGCATGGATTTCCACATTTTATTCACAGTAGAACACCGAAAACAAAAAGTTTAAATTGAGATATTTTATTATTTCATGAAAAAAATTGCTCATTTTGAAATTGATGGAACATTTTGTAACTAATGTGCCATCCAGAAACGCAAAGACGCTGCCACACGTGAACATGATCCGGAAACACTGAAGTCTCCTGCGGCCCACAGTTTACTTAAAAAGGACTGTGGCAAAGTGAAAAGTTCTTTGGTCATATGAAGTGAAGCGGTTCTTATACTGTAGTGCTTTTCTACTCTGAGCACTCACAACTCTTTATACAACGTGCCTCATTTACCCAAGCACTCTTTTCTTTATAAGTGCTTTCTATCTAACATTCAGACACATTAATACTTCGATGGATGGATCAAAGAGCAACTTGGGCTAAGACGGGGACCCAACCACCAACCTTGCAATTAACAGATAACCTGCGCTACCTCCTGAGCTACAGCCACACCACATAGTCACCACATCCTCCGGACCAAAGAGGAAATCGATCAGCTGGCTTGTTATCAGCACTCAGTTCAAAAGCCCGGATCTTCAATTGTAGGGTGGTGCTGTTGTTACATAGAGACCGAATGCTACAGTGCGGTAAACATGTCCTGCTGCCATAAAATTCAAAATGGGCTAACATTTTTCTAAAACAAATGGTACACTGCCTCATTCTAAATGTGGTATAACTTGCCATGTAAATAAAATATGGCTTTAGGACATTTGCAAATTGTTGGGTTCTGTCTTTATTTATATTTTACGCACCATTCTAAGTTTTGGAATTTCACAAATTTCTCATTTATAGTTTGACATTTATGTGTGTGTCAGCACCCGCTGACCTTTTGGAGTTGAGCACGCAATGTTTTTGCTCCTGAGTTTGTTTTCACAGATCTGATTTTCACTCATAGCACCTCTGTAATAATGTCAGGTTTGAGGATCTCACCAGTAAACTTCCTAAAAATGCCCCAGAGTTCAGCGATGTCCGTAGCGAAGGTGATGTCTGTGTCCAGGACGATGACCTTCGACAGGTCAGAGGGCAAAGCTTTGGTTAGCGTCAGCTTCATCAAGCCGTAAATACCTGAGTAGTGTTTGTTGGGTATCCACGACACTTCAGACTGAAACGAGAAAAAACACAAAAATGCAAGAATAACTCTTAAAGCTGTTACAGCTCTGAGCTGTTCATTATGTATGAGCGCAGTTCCAGTACGTGGGTTAAGACAAAGCCATATAAGGACATTCTGACAAAGCCTCAATTTGTTGGGTTTTTTTCCAGTATCTGCTAAGAGACTCTTTTAATTAATTCTCCTGATTCTGAGTAATTGTATCTGCATAAGTGAATCATCTGCAAATATAATCGGCTTAGAGTCTTGGCTGTTTTCCCTGTTTTAGTGTGAGTTAATGGAAGCTGAAGAGAGAGGCTGCAGGTCGAGGCTTCTGACAGCACAAAGGACTCATTGTTTAGCACTAAGACTGTGAGGGAGAGGAGAATGTGATGATGTGATGGGGGTGATGCAGGTTGGAAACACAAACAAATTCAGGCTTGTTCCCTCCATCCCCGCCACTCTGAGAGAACAGTCATGATGTTAAAATAAATCGTTTGGCGTTTCTGTGCTCAAGCGTCACTTGACTTTTTGAACTTAATAAGCTGTTGTTTCTGTCGAGTGAAAGCTCCTGTGGTGATTGTTGTCTTTAAACTTCAAGGAGCTGGATGTGCGGCTCAGAATCACCGAGCAGAAGTCTTAACTCAGTGACACTTAATCTGAAGCCCATGGGTCAGATCCAGCAAGGATCACTTTTCAAGGCAGTTTAGTAAGATATGCACAGATCGACATAAGAGTGTGTCAGAGTCTTGAGCCATCCCACATTTCTTTATATTTTGCAAGGAAAATGAGAAACACTGATTTATTTAAGCATGTGCAACACTGCCTGAACTCTCTTAGGAAAAGGTTCTTGTCATTTCTTTAAACGGTCGCTTCAAGAAGAAAACACTTCTTTGGACAATTTGACTGTTTTTTGTCCCGTTCTCAGTCTAGATGGTCCCACACTGCTTGGACTGATGGAGTTCCACTTTAGAGCCTCACTGTTGGACATCTTTACTGTCATCTGATATTTGGGGTTTTCTCTGTATTATTGTGGGGTTATCTTAAAACGTAACATGCCTTTGGGCAACTATTGCTGTGTGAGGCAGTGGGTCAGGCAGTTTATGTATCAATCCTGCAATTCATCCCAGGACTGAAGGGGGCAGCATACACCAATACAATTACATATACTATTGTTCTACTCTATACCTGAAGGAGGAGGCGGACACCAACAACCACTGGAAACAGCACACATGCCAATGTAAAAAAAGTAGACGTGAAAGATCAAACGTGAAAATCGCACGTTACCATTTCGAGACAGCAAAAGTTTGCTAACATTTTATAACTATATGAATGTGTTATACCAGGCCGCCACTTTAAATACAACGATAATACAACAAAAAACTTACCTAGATCAACTGAGTGCATTTAACTTTATTTATACTTGGTTTCCTCACGTACATCAGCTGATCTGGCCTAAATATGGAACACTTGTACACTGCTGTCTGCAAGCGCTCGTGAGACTGGTAATCTCAAGCAGCAAAGTTTCTGCCACAACTTCACCTACTTCCAAGGTGCATGGATGAGAAACTAACAACGCAGGAACTCCAGCAACACTTAAAAGTAAAGAGGAACAACTTTCTTAACTGACCAACGCGTTTCAGCTCGTGGCTTTCATCAGGGTCATAGAAACACATGACACAATTTGTGCTTAAATAAAGGAAACAGAAAAAAAATTCAAATTCACCAATTACATCTTCATAGGTAAGCCAGCTGACGTATAACAGGTTGGTACTGGTCAATAGGTTCATTGGTTAAGTCACAGCCCAAGTAAATACTGGACTAGACCATTAACGATAAAGACGGGGGGACATAATCCCCACCTATCTTAACATAATACAAGCGAGAAATGCATAAAAAGAAAGAATGTTAGAATTATACAGAAAAATAGTAAAATGATCTCTAATACCAAATCATTATTATAGCAGTGTTGTGATTATTATTTCTGATGTGTCATATTTATCCTTAGATTCATGAGAATGTCTGAGGTGATTTCCAGTATTTGTGTGAACGTGACCAGTGAATTAACAGGTCAAGAATAATACAAGGAGAGCAATGACTCTGTCAGTATTCATGTTCATCTTGATGCTCCGGTGTTATTAAAACCAGTGTTCCTGTAGCTGTGTGGTGTATGTGGCACAGGAAATCAACAAAGACTAAGATCTCTGACTACAGAGAAGACATTTTCTGAATCTGTGCATCATAACATGTATAAAACTTTGTATGTACAAAGTTTGTTTAACTTTAAATTGAATAAACCTAAGAGCTGCATGCTCAAAATAAACCACGTAGCATAACTTACGTTGTTACTTAACGTTTTTGGGCCATGAGTCTGCATAACTTTTTAAAGTCAAATTTTACAGTGCGTTGCATTGTGCCTTACCAGAAGGCTGGAAACCCCCTCAGCACCAACATGAGTACAATCGAAGCTAAACGGGAGCTTGACCCTTTATCTCATCCTAAAGTAAGATCAGAGAGCTTTAACGATGTTCTGATCTCTGCTAAAGTGACAAGCACATAGAGACACTAGCTGTGACCTCCTCTGTCAGACTCTTAGAGATGCATACTGTACCGTGCAGCTCTTACTCTGATGTCTCCCACTCTTTGATGCTCTGTAACTATTCTGCTAAAGATTTGGAAATATATTCAACGGTACTCTGACAACTTGCTGTTGCTTTGAACTGTGCAGGTTTTCCTTTGATGTGATAAATTTAGGGTCTGACTTTGACTCACCTTGTCTAACAGACAACAGGAAACAGGGCTGTGTTGATGTATTTGGACGAGGTTTGCGTACTTTCAAGGCGTGCTCTTACCTTGAGTTCATCTGCATCGTAGAAGCTGACTTGCACAGATGGAACCATCCAGGACTGGAACAGAGAACTCAGGATTCGATTTGCTACTGTGTCAGTGATAAAATGAAAGTGGAGAGGATTTCTCCTGAAAAATAAAAAGCAGGCATCAAGTTCAAGGAGGTCCTTCCAGTAGGAGGAAAAAAATGTCAACACGTTCCATAGCAATACAATACTGTAATCAGATTACATTTTTCGGTATGACGTAACGTGCTACGGCGATATCGACATCTCTTTTATTTGTAGTGCACAAAAGCACATCAGTACAACAGTAAAGGGCAAACTGCATCTGGGACAGAAACAACTGCGTTTTTACTGCTAACACAAAGCTAACGTGCTAACACAAAGCTAACACGCTAACACAAAGCTAACGCGCTAACACAAAGCTAACATGCTAACACAAAGCTAACACGCTTGTCACTACCCGATCCGTACCGGAAACCCGATCGGTACCCCGCATGCGCGAAAGGTGTCTACTTCCGGTCGAAGCGTTTTACGATAGTTACGGGTCAGAGTATCTGTTATAATGTTAAGAATAATAAGTGTCTCTTAAAATGTTTCCGATAATGAAACGTTTAATATAATGTAGACAAAAACAAAAAAAATAAAAAGATAGTTACGGATTAGGACTACCCGATACTTACTGCGCATGCGCAAAGTCGGACCGTACAAATCGGGTCTACCCGATCCGTACCGCGCATGTGCAGGGGTTTTCTTCTTCTTCTGTTCGTTTAATGGTAGTTTACTCCCCAGTGTTCGAGGATACCGCCACCTGCTGACTGAGCGAATGAACCCTATTGTAAACTGAATTAGCGTCATTACAAACGTGTGTTTAATTTGATTTAGTGATAGTCAGTGTGTTTATGCTTGTCTGTGTGGAGAGGATTGATTGGAATAGTGATGATGATCTCCGCTATCACTGTCAATTGTCAGTAAACACTTCATCTGGCTGATGAATCTTCACGTGACACATCACATTACAAAGTCTGTATTATTAACTCTGTAATTAGGCGCCATTCTTCTTATTTTACGGCGCTGTTGTTCAATCGGGGGACGCTCTCTGTTGAGGAGAAAAGCATGAATTTGTTTGTATACAGATTATCCATTGTTTAAATGTCCCGGTAGTCGAAAAGGAGGCAGAGCTGTTGAGAAATGCTAGGAGCTAACTGGGCGCTAACCGTATCATTCAAATATATTGAATGTCGCAATGTTGGCAAAGAGAGGAAGTGACGTAACATTTGCGCATGCGGGGTACCGATCGGGTTTCCGGTACAGATCGGGTAGTGACAATGCTAAAACAAAGCTAATGCGCTAACACAAAGCTAACGTGCTAACACAAAGCTAACACGCTAACACAAAGCTAACCTGCTAAAACAAAGCTAACATGCTAACACAAAGCTGACGCGCTAACACAAAGCTAGCTCGCTAACACAAAGCCAGTGAAGAGCTTGGAGTGACATTAAAGCTAAGTGTATGCCAACCCCAAACCATACCTGTACATGTGTCTGTAGCAGAACCTCTTTGGCTATCACTTTGAAATTTCTTTGGACTGGTGTTCAACTTTGCTTTTTGTTGTGGGTTTATGCTATTATGTAACGCTAAAAAATGAACAATGTGTGTCCTCGTTAGGATAAGCGTTTGTGTCTGTGCGGGACTGTAGCCTGAGGTTTATATGAGTACAATGAGTACTTAAGCAGCATACTGCATAAATTTAAAAAGAAGTAACAAGTAATCTGTAATACATTTCTTCTGTTGAGTAACAACCCCACACAGGGTTTTGCTGATAAAGCTGAATACTTATCTTACTAGTAGTTACTCATCTTGGCTAAAGTTAGCCCACTAAAAGCATCACTATCATTAGCCTTCTAAATTAGCAGCTCTCTGCCCATGAAGCCGCTATCTTCATCTACAAGCTCTACAGTTTGCTGCTTTGAACAAAAGCTTGAAGCAAGAGTGCCTTCATGGCTCTTTATCTTGCTTTTGATTATCCAATTTCCCCATAAACATTTTTTTGTCCCTTATCACTTTTATTTAATATCCTTTTCTTTTTATTTGCCGTTAGCGTAGGAAAATAAAGCCTTTTGAAGAAGGCTTCACAAATACTTTAGCTTCTTCTTTCTCCTGTATAATCTTGTGTTAACTTAATCTTAAAATATCTAGGTAAAAGTGGGTTTGTATATACATCTATAACAAAAAGAAGAATTTTGTGACCTCCTTTTGGAATGACCAAGATTTTTGTATGAATTACTCAAATCTTCTTCCAAGTCACAATTATAGACAAACACAGTGTGACTAATAAATAAACCTATTATGTATTGAGCACAATGACTAATCATTCACATTGCTGGTTCTTTCATGATTGCACATTGTGCTCTCGGTATGCTCTTCACAGACTGCCCATTTCTAAAGAGAGCAGAAATAGTCATGAATTTCGACCATTTGTAAACACTTTGTCTTTTTGAACACGATTCTCTAAAAATGTGTTTGTAGCCTTTTGTAGATTTCTATATCTTAGTAACACTTTTTCCAACTTCCTGTAAACATTGTTGTCACTGAGGGTAGATTTGAAATGAAATTAGTTTGTCAGATTTACTTTAGTGTTTCTTAAAGGCTGGGGTAAGTTATGATTACATTACAGCTAAGTGACGTTAGTTACCATCCTCCTTGCAACTATGGAAAAATGGTGGCTGCAGGTTATTGCATTGCATTTTTCCGTATTTGGTGACCTGCAAGTAGTTGCAGTGATCAGCTAGTACAGGTGTGAGCAACCTTCAACATCAAATGAGCCATTTTAGCCCCTCCTACCAAACAATGGGGCGAAAAAGAGCACCGCACGGATGTGCAGGTGGACAGATGACAGATATAAGAGAATAAATCAGTGTTTTTATTACTAGCCTGTGAGCCAGATACGGCTCTTTAGCCAAAGGTTGCTGACCTCTGACCTAGTGGGATGCAACCCGTCTCTGAGCAATTGGAGACAGAACATGTAATTCCATTTCTAGCTTGTCTAGCTGATGTGACCAAAGCAAATGAAGGCTAAATGTTTGGTTGACAGAAATAATATTTTGATCAGTTGTAATAATTCAAGTATGTACATCACTTTTTCCTTTTATTATTTTCTTTCTTTATTTTCCTTTTTTCCCTTTTTCATCTGATTGCATCCATTTAATTAAACAAATGTAGTATGCTCTTAGATCCTTTCACCAATAACCTTGATAAGTCAGTTAAAATGTGATTCTTAAGTGATCTAAGTCATAACATTTTCATGTTGTCCGTGTTTCCTGTATAAGCTGAATGAATCCAACTGGGAAATGGGACCATCTCAGGAGCAGAGCAGTGAAGACTTATGCAGCAGCTACCAACCAATCAAACCTCTTGATTTAAGCTCTACAGTGCAAAGGTCATCCATCCTATCATTTTGTTTAATTTTTTTCCACTTTTCTTTCAATTTTTTTTAAATAACTCTGTTTAGTGTGACCTTTTCAGAATTTTCAAGGCCTGTAAATTTATGGCTACAGAAAACCTAAACTAGAGGACTGACACAAATTCAGACTCACCTGTGAAAGAGGACCGACTTGACCAGTGTGACCACATCTCTGCTGGCGTTATGACCGGCACAAACGCACGCTACATGGATCAGCTAAAGGCAAAAAGAAGAAGAAGAAGCTCTGAGTTTTAGCAAAAGGCAGCCTGTAGCATTAATACTTTCTATTATGGGCGCTAACGGCTTCCATCACAAGCTCACAGCAGACTAGATGTGACTGCAGTTATAGATCTGCCCTATGTGCTAATTCACACACAGTGTCATCAGTCTTCTCCTAAAGTACTGAAGCTATATTGCTCTGTTGGAGCGTGTCACTCTTGTGGAGATTACAGCAGGACACTCGCCCCCACCTCTGATGTAAACGTTCATATTGAGCTTCTCAAACATATATGATTTCACAACACTCGCTTTTCAGTAGAAGAGACTTTGAGAAGTTGGAGCTCAAAGGCAGAAAATCAAAGAACAAAAGTGTTCCCCTGGATTTCAGACCCTGCCAACCCACCTCTGCCTCACCCATCATTTAGTTTGAACGGACCGCTGTGATTCGCTGAGCTTTGTGTTCAGGAAATTCTCTCCTGTTTGTGATTATCCATCAGTGCAGCTGTTAGCAGAGTTTATCCTGACCTCACACTTCTGGACGGTGGGTGAGCGGGGACACCCCGTGTGGTTGTTCTTCTCCTCTGCCGTGTTGTCGCCATCCTCGGGCCCCGTGTCTGCAGACGCGCCCCACTGCTGGTTGCCATAGTTACCATCCGCTGCCTGGCCAGCCATACCCTGCGATTGGCTGAGCTGCAGGCGGATCTGCCGGTTCTCCTCCTCCACCTCCCGAACCCGCGACTCAAGGACGGCCCGCTCTAGGACCTGGGCAGCTGGAGTGTCCGCCAGGCAAGGAGTCAGGAGAAGGGAACGACCATCTGAGGAAGGAATGCGAGGCGCTGTCAGGCTGTCTGCAGGAAGCAAACAACATGCAACCTGTGCATTGCTTTTGCTCTGCAGTTAATAAAAAATACATGTGAATAACTCTTCTGGTTTTTTTTTACTACAGCCTTAGCAATGCAAAAACATTTGGTGCATGTCTTTAGGTTTGAAATCTCTGATAACTGTTTCATGTTCCAGCAGCACCAATTTTGGCCCGTTTGAGGCTATTCTTACCCTCTGCTTCTCTCTTCAACCGAGTGGCCAGAGTAGGGCTGTGCGATATGACCAAAATCTCATATCCCGATATAAGAATTCTATCGTCCCGATAACGATATAAATCACAAATTCTGTGAATCTCGGGCAGCTCGACTTGCGGAAAGTGTTTCCAGCTGCGCGTCATGTACCTGGAGTCGAGTATTTTAACAGATGCATGAAACTATACATTTTTAGACGTAAGTTGTAACGGCCGCAGTTTTCTTTGTATTTATTACACGGCGTGCTGCGGGGAAAAGCCTGTTGTAACGTTTGAGTCTAAGGTTTATTTTTTAGCACCTGACGGCTCTTGTTTTGCTTTTCATCCGTAAACTGCTCTTTCACGTGATTCAGTTTATTTTGAAAAGTCTCAACAGGATCTTGAGCTTTATTGTGAAAGGTTTATGTGGAACATAAACAAGCGGACACGCGATGGTTTTACCATCATTGTTGCTAACCACAATGCATAAAAACAGGCGCTTGTCCGTCCGTAGTGTGGTTATATTAAATATAAGAGAAAGAGAGAACTTTAAGAAATTAATATAGCCACTACAGTGACCATCAAAACGGTGACAAAATATTGCCGTGAACAGTTTATTTTGCAACACCACGAAACAAACGATAGCATAAAATGAAACGATAGACGTTTTTATATCGTCATCCGATATATATCGTTATATCGAACAGTCCTAGGCCAGAGCTGTTGGCTTTTATTTCCAGAGCCTCAGTTTTTATTGTACTTCTTATTCATCCAAGACTTGTCTGTTATGACACCTCAGTTAACTTAACTTACTAACACTGATCTGATTTTACCCTCCAGAGTTGCTCTCCACAGGGGGGCTTCCTCTACACAAAACTTTGATATTTTACCCAAGTGCTTCTAGGACTGTCTGACTGTTGCAGTGGTGTATGTCAGCTGACTGGATTCAGTGACGGAGGTACTGGAGACGGTGCGTAGGGCAGCATCTTCTCTGATGGAACTCAGGGAGTTGTGCTCTTGGTTGTGTGGCTGTTTTGAGTCTCTGCAATCTTTGTTCTCAGCTCCGTAGATGCATCTGTAGTCAGGTATCTGGTTCAGTTACACTGGTCCCATGTACCAGGGTCAGCTCATTACATCCACACAGCTCACTGTGGTTCTCACTGTATTTCTGGATCTCCACATGGTAGCTGTCTTCTGCTGATATTATTGCACTGAGCTGCTCGGTGCTGCTGGTTTACTATTCATTCATAGTTCCCACATGCGCTGTACATAAACTCCTTCACTGGGTCGGCTGGTAGTTAGCAAACATGTATTATAATATGCAACACTGTAAAGTAAATACAATTGTCAAGTAATTGCAGTTGCAGAGTAAAAAATGCATTATTCTCCTGTGTTAGTTTGGTATGCTGAAGAACCAAAATCCCTCCCAAAAAAGCAGTTCAGCCAGAGACAGCTCCATTAAACATCAGATTAATGAGTACACTTATAGCGAAGCTGCTAACGGGCTCGGTCGTCCTCTGCCCAAACTTCTGGAGACGACAACAGGAAGTGTAAAACCCAACTGGGACCTGTGGAGGTGACATCACAGGCAGCACACTCATGTTTGGCTACATGCACGCTGAGAGTCTGAGAACGTTCTCCTGCGGCTCACACTTGAAAATTGGCTTCTCACACATTTGTTGGCTCCTCTTTCACCACCTCACTGCCTCCTCGATCTTCCCACAGACTGGGGTGTGAACATTCCTGCAGTGCTTCAGGGTGCAGCGTGTGTGTGTGGCAGTTAAAAGATGAGCATGAGTACAGATACATGTGCTGTGGATACACTGTTGTCTCTTTGGTTTTTATATATTCATTCTCATTTTGCCCGCAGCTTACATATAATTTCAATGAAGCTGGAGAAAATTAATCTTCAATTCAAACTTCTCACCATGTGGAGAATTAAAAAAGAACAACAACCAATAAGTGAGATAAACCTGCAATTCTTCTAGTGGCCAGTAGGTGGTGAATTCCCTGGTTTTACAAAAAAGTCAGGTTATATCGAAGTTTATGGAAAAACAGCTTTTGGCTCTGTTAATCCATGATCTCAGTAAACACTTTCCTTTTTTGAATTTTTATTATGTTTACTTTGAAAATTGTGGTTCTCATTAGTCAAACAGGAGGATAAATCAGGGCCTACTTTAGGTCAGAAAGCATGCCCCCAGGCACAGACTTGTAAAGGACCTGGCCCATCCTACATGATGAGTCTCACAGGGTAAGAAACACAAAACACCAAAAACACACAGACGTGTTTTCTGTCTGTTTGCAGTTTCATTTGCATTTCCCCCCCAGTTATACTGAACTTTAATAATGGACACGTTTCTCTCTGACACACTGTATCAGCTGCTGCTCATTTTGCTTCTCCTTCTAGTTCTTTAGCTGCTCTTTATGTTCAGTCACCTTGAGCCTGATAGTTTTAAATCTCTTTATGAGAGTTAATTAGTACTTGAAACTCAGGCTCATGGGCCCCCGGGCCAATGTCAAGTAGGTCCTTTCAAATATCCTTCCACATTATAAGTGGGACTACTTTGTGATGCACAAGTCGATAACCAATGAGCATGCTGCTCAAACCAGCAGGACAGCGACCTCACACTATGACCTTACTAACAAATGGGTGATGTAATGTTTCCTTTAACATGATTATGTAGATATATATATATATATGTATGTATGTATAGGTATATACACATCTATATGTATATATATATATATCATTTCAATGAAGCTGAAAGCATATATATATATTTATATATATATGCACAAAATAATAGAGCAGCATCATGATGGAAATATTAAATGTAGAAGAAGAAAAGATCTCTCTCACACACACACACACACACACACACACACACACACACACACACAGAGGCTGGAGTTGGAGTTTTCACTCAGTCCTACATTCACTGCCACGCTGACCCAAATACTCACTAGAGCACCAAATGTCTGCTACTGGAAATAGTCCATTTATTGCACTATTTCCTTCAATGTGAGCAACATTTGATAAAAACGATGTTGGACGATGTCCAGCCAACTCGTCATCCTGCCTCCATTCTCTTCTTCTGTCACCGGTTTTCTTTTGACTTTGTCCACCATCTTTTTCTTCATCTATACTTATCTCTATTCCTCTTCACATCTGTCTCCTTTTTCTACATGTTAGTCTCTCTGATGTCTTCCTCCTCCTTTTATGTAAACTTAAGCAACTGCATCTTTCTCCCGTTGTCCTCTTCATGCCTCATCATTTCCTTCTCCTTCTATCTTGTGTATTCTTCTATATTTACCCTTCAATCCTCCTTTGCAACTGTGTTCTCTCGCTTCATTTTTTAAAAACTCTTTCTCCCATCTTGGTATTCTCTTCTTCTGCATCGTGCTCCTTTTCCCTCCCCTCCTATCTGTAACCCCGTGGAGCAGCAGCCGGCCCACAGCTGAACAGAGGCATGATGGGAATGTTTACACCCATATCTAATGGCTGAGTGACAAGAAGGAATTGGACTCTTTCAAAATCCTCTTTCTGATTATTTATCTGATCCTCTGTTGTCCATTCTTGTTTCATTGTTTGTTCTAATATGATGTGATCACTGTTTTTTGCCCATGTCTCCATATACATGGGCTGTAAATAGTGTCTCTATATGTTGCTATTAACTTGTGTGTAACATCAACCTGCCAGAGGGTCTGCAGATGGAAATTAGCCTGAGGCTATAATCTGTCATATTTACATTTGTTAAAATGTTCATTCATGTATTGTCCCTCTTTCTAATAAAAAAGGAAATAATTTTAATTTTCTTCATGGTTTCCACTGTTTTTTGGCTTCAATAGGAATTTAAGCACCATTTCAATCCAACACGAAGGCATCGACCACAAAACCAAGTCATTCAGGTCATTCTATAATCCTGCTTCAGTGCCAGTGCAAACTGTGGCTTTCTGCACTCATCTTTATACACAAGCCATGATTAAGAAGCAGCATTTTAATAATGTAGCTGCGTGTGTATGAAGCTCTCAACGGGCTTTATATTAAGGATCCTACTGTGTTACAGAGAGAACCGAAAGGTTCTCACTGAGAATCAGCAGAGACTTGGTGACAGGGGAGAGGAAGAACCTCCTTTTACTTGGATTACTGGTCTCAGAGAGGATCAGCCATTTCCTGTGACTGGGTGAGGAAGGCCAGGGGGCGTGTACTCACTACAAAGAATACTGTAGGTAATCTGACACCGAGGAAACCCGAGCTGACAGGACAGATGGAGGAACCAGAATCCGATTCGCAGTCAGTCAGCAGAAAGAAAAAAGGGAAACACTGGTTATTTCTGTGGCACTGTGCTCCAGGAGCCCACTCCATCACTTTGAACACTCACAGCTAAAGTGGATCCACTGAACAGAGACAACTCATCAGTCAGCCATGTTGGAGTGCTCGAGCAACTGTGGAAGCCTCACCAAAGAGGAATCCTATTTTCCTGCTCTGCGTGCCCTCCGAGAATCACTGCCACCCTCAAAACATACACCGAATATAGAAATGCATCACCAGGAACTGTGTGTGTGTGTGTGTGTGTGTGTGTGTGAGAGAGAGAGAGAGAGAGCGATATTAAAGAGAAACACATGCAGCCTTAAGTCATAATATATCCAACAACAAAACACTGGAGTGAAATCCAGCCTTTAAGTTCAGCACTGAAAAACATCGAGGAGGAAACCTGCATCCACACTGAAGAGCTCCTTTCCATCAACGCTGACACCAGTGTCATGTGTCACTCTTGGCCTTAGATGAGCACACTGGACACTTTTCTGTAAAATCAATCTTTGAGCCTCACAGGCTGGGCCTCGCTGCTTTATCACTTCCAACATGGTATGAATGTGAATGGATGCAATCACACTGATGCAGCACGATTTGACTTGATTTTTTTAACCTGTAAAAACAGCCCAGCACACAGATAAATAAAGAGCAGTGATGGTGTCATTGGGAAGCTGCGGTTTGACTGCAAAGAGACAGTTTTCAACCATTTTGGAAGAACATATACAAAATAGCTCAACATTAGCATAAAGTCACCACAGCTGAAAGATGTCGCCTAAAAAAAGTTTATCAGACAGGAGAATTATTAGATATGCATCCTCAGTTTTAATGAGATTAAAGCCAAGGCTGCTTACCTATATCAACAAAGTCTGTGGCACAAAAACAAAACTGGGTACGATGTTTCCCAAATCGGTTCATTACAGTTTGATCCAGAGGACTGCTGGAACGATCCACAGAAAATTTAAGTTCATACAAATGTAAAGGTTGAATTCAAATTAATTTCCAAAATGAAAAAGCAATTCATATCCTGTTAGCTGAAGCTGCACTGCCAGAGATACTGTGCCTCTAACATGTGACTTCCTGTGTTAGTATGTGTGTTATTAAAGCTTTTCGAGGAGACACCATGCAGAAACGACCGGCTGGCTCAGGCTTGGCGTCTCTCTGGGATGTCAGAATAAAAAAGCAAACTGAACAGAAAACTGCCTCCACACGTTTAAAAATGTAACTTCATAGTGAGACTGAAGGGGAACTGAGCCGAGCTGCAAAATGCATCTGATAATTGATGCGTTGTTGTCGCTGGTAGGATTCCTGCGACGCCGTCTGACCCAGACCGCAAGCCAGCGTCTATGAAAATTACACTGTGCGGATTCTCAGTTTGGACCCAGTAATGATCGATGCTTGGCAGAACTCATGTTGAGTGATTTTGTTTCTCCTGTTTAAATAAGCGCACACATCCCAAATCTCCTCATACTCACTTTCCAGGTTTCCAGCCAGAAGGTAGAGCCAGGTGAGCAGGACGATGGCTGTGAGTGACGCCGCCAGCAGCTTTAGGCGTCCGCGGCAAAGCAGGTTCATGATGGGACAGCGGCACTGAGGGCTCCGAGGGTGAGGGGTCGGGAAGAGGACGAGGGGAGGGGCGGGGTGGGGGTGGGGGGTATCAGGTGGGGCTCAGTCCCTCGGCAGGTCCCTGCAGCATCCTTTCATCTGAGTAGAGAAGAACACAGAGTCAAAACAGGACACTTAGAACCGAGCGTCCGAGTTCAAGTCGTTACTGAAGAAAAGTCTCCATTTAACCAACAAATGCTGAGTTCACAAGATTTTAATGTGGAAAAACTGACACATGCCCAGTTTTCCAAGCTTGTTTTGTTTCACGGATGTCTAAAAACCAAGAACAATTTCTCTTCATTCCAGCGGCCCAGCTGATTGGGTCTCATCCCAAAGCGGTCTGCAGATGTCTTATGAGTCATTCATTACTATCTGAGTTAGAAAGCTTACGGTTCCAAGAAGTCTGGACCCAATCTGTAATAGATCAGTAGTGAAGCCCCAAAACCACAGAAGAAGACACAATCCCACGGTCCGAAAGTACCAGAGGACAGCCAGACCTCGTCCAAGGATCCTCAGAGATGGCCCAAATTTACCAAACCAAACCCAGGCCGACACTCACAGCCTGTTACACTCATACTGATATTTGCTTTTCACCTCGATTATTGCGCCCTCTGTCCTAGAGAGACACAATTTTACAAAACCAAGAGACAAGTTTTAAAATTTGGCTCTTCATCACACAAACATTTACAAATACAACACTGACGCTGCCTGAATGAGAGGCCTTGTGTGACCCTCCTGTCGCTGGTACACAAGCTTCAAGGTGTAATGTATAATATCACAAAGCAACCACCTCCTGTGACCAGTTTTAATTCACTTTTGTTACTAAATCAATATATTTATATAAAATGTAACTGTACGTACTTGTAATTGAATTTCTGTCATGACTGCAGCACCTTCATGGCCCACACTTTGTCCCTGACTGAAGGAGCTCTTTAGTCTAAACAGTGAGTGACTCTGGACCTTCAAAGATAAAATAAGGAGTCTGATTAAAATGCAAAACAAAATGAGTTTCTTACAGATAACGAAAGAAACAAGGTCATTTTATCCTAGCTAGGCTGGGTTATAACTGCCTAAGGGTTTTTTTCTGTGCTGAGACACAGAATTGGAAATGCTCGTCCAAAATCTTTGACTTCAACTCAAACGTAACACGTAGAGTCTGAAAATCTGCCTGCTTCGCTCACCAATGAATCGCTTGTGAGCTGGTGGATGGTAAAAGATTGATGCCGTGTTGTGATTCATCACTACCATTTTTTTCAGCCTTTAACTTCCCTGTTTTGGCACATCTCTGTTTATTGTATCATCGAGTTGCTGCTCTTGGCTGGCATGCTCAAGCCTGTCTGCCTCAAGGTTGGACATCCTGTTAATCTGAGCTGCTTTCCAGCTCAGTACAGCTGTGGAGACTTAGTGAGCTACTGTAGACTTTCAGCTCCAGCACGTCTGATCGCTCTCTGACCTCTCATCACCAGGACGTTTCTTTCTGCCACACACCGACGTTTTTCTCATCGTTCTCGGTAAAGACCGGAGCCTGATGTGGTGAAAATCCAGGACGTCAGCAACAGGAACACTCAAACCAAAAAGCAAAGATCAAACCACTGCTTGGATGCGAACACGAGACTCCTGAGCTGCATCTGCAGACCTTCATGGATTAGCTGACTATATAATTACAGGCAGACGCATTAGAGTCGGTGTTTTAAAAGCATTCAGCTTGAGGTTTGGCGTCACCGTGCAGAGCTCACATGACTGTTTCAGTCGATGAAGCTGAACTGAACTGAAAGAAGGAGAAAGTCAGAGTCACTTTGCTCCATATACACACAGAAAACCAGAAAAGGGGGAAAGTCCCATACAAGTTTCAGTTTAGCTCTCCATGTTTGTCGGTCCAGCTCTGTCTGTGCTGGCCTCCCTCCCTCTCTATGTGAGCCTGATTAGAGCGGGAGGTCTGTCTTTGTTTAACAACGTGATTCATTAATCCCTCTTTAATTAGACACAAGCCCGGAGAGGAGAGACGGCCGCCAACGGGAAACAGTATGGAAGCAAGCTCGTAGCAGAAAGAAGGAAACTTTGTGCTGGAGTCTGCAGCTCAGGTGGAAGAAAAATCTTCAAGAATATTTCTGCGTTTAATAACTAGGAGCTACATTTACATTTTAAAAGCATTACTGAAGTGCTTAAACGTCCGCTGACTCTGTTCCTCGGCCTGTTTAAACACAGGCTTGTGTGGCCATTAAACTGTCAGTCATTTGTAGTCCCCATTTTCAGCC
Source organism: Oreochromis niloticus (assembly GCF_001858045.2). NCBI lineage: Eukaryota > Metazoa > Chordata > Actinopteri > Cichliformes > Cichlidae > Oreochromis > Oreochromis niloticus. Next base: position 2,111,924 of record NC_031965.2, read on the forward strand.
TCTAAAAAAGGGGGACTACATATAAAAATTCCTAATGCAGTGCTTTTATTAAACCCCTTCAATTAAAGCTGAACGTCTGCACTTCAGTCACATGGTGGTTGTGTGGTGGTGGAGTACAAAGGCAACAAATCACCATTAGACTGCAGTGCAGCCATGATTTCTGGTGATGTTTCCTTGTTATACGTCATACACAGCAGATTCACGGGTAATATTTTATGTGTAAAAGTCTAAAAAGTATGTTTAAACAAACAAACCTCCAAATATTCAGTTTTAAATTTTAAATCTGTCTGAAACGAGCCCTTATTTAAGGAAATAAGATGACAAAAAATCTTATTCTGTAACATCTCTGGTGCCACTGATGTGTGGTGTGAGCTGGTGAATGTGGAAGTGCAGCCCATTTAACACTCCTCATGACTGCATTCTCACGTATTCGTCCTTTATGTTGTTTTGTGGGCGATATGTATTTAATCTAAACCCCGACACACCATGACTGTAGCCTGCCAAGTGATTGCTACCTTCTCTAAAAACCTTAATAATATATTTTTTGCAGAAAGTCTTTTGGTCCTCTTTTCATTCATTTGCAAAGTTGTAATTACCCAAAAAGCAAAACCTCTGGTACTACGTGAAGTATTGCTGACACATTTCTGATAAAGTTGAGTATTTTTTGTCATCCAAACATGCAAATATGTAAAACTTGTCTGCAAGAAATATCCCCACGTATCAGCTGCACACACGTTATGTTTAATAAAAGTCTTTTCAGTCTTTAGCGGGGAAACCCATGTGACCACGTGATGTGATAGAAAGCTCCAGAGCAGCTACCAGACAGACTTAATGTTCTTTTGTTTTATTGAATCAACTGTGTCTAGCATCAGGAATTAACTTTTGTTCTTCTTCCTGCCACACCTGTGTCTAAGAAGGTAATCGATCCCCAACAACAGGAGTGGCACCAAGATGGGGGCCAAAGGGGGGCACTGCCCCTACGCCCCACCCAGAACTTAAAAATGTTGAAGTGTTCCCTTAATTTTTTTTAGCAGTATATGGAACTGGTAACTGTAACAGCAGCCTAACACGATGCATGAGCTAACTTAGCAACTGCAGCTTTTTTAAATTAAAAAACAAACAAACACAAACGTGTGGCGCTTAGTGCTGCTGTGGGGTCAACAAGGCTGTCAGAGCAATAACTGTTGGGGGTTACTCTGAATGTTAGCAGGATATCATGCCTAACGTAATTTCCCCTCCCTTGCTAACTGTCCACTCCACCCACATCACCATCATGTGTTTGACTCAAATCTTACAGCATTCTAACAAATCACTTTACCGGGAAAGTGACTGTTTAATATTGGAGCTGAGCTCTGTCAGGTGTTTGAGCTGGAATCAAATGTTTATTCAGTTTTACCCCACGTTATTCCCACAAAACCCAGAAGGAGAAACCCTGAAGAATTTACAACGACTTCAACCACAAAAAACCCCAAACTGTTATTTGTGGGTGCAGCCTCACATGGTTTAAAGTGATGCATTATTAAAACCACAACAATTATCTGCTGTAAAAGTGGATCACACTGCACGTTTAAAGTCTCTCCAACACTCTGCCAGACATTTCAACTTTCCAACTACATAGAGATGATTTATGAGTTAATTAGTGAGGCTGATGTATGCGCTCTATGTCGTTAAGAGCAATGAAAGGTGCTGAGACAGGAAGAAAGGAGGAGGAGGAGAGCTGAGATGGAGAGCAGGGAGAGTAAAGATTAAGAAGAGAGGAGAAGGAAGAGGAGAAGTGTGGCGGGGACAAAAGAAAGAGAATGAGAGAGGGAAGCAAAAGGATGGGGAAAGAGATAAAGAGGGGAGAAGTTTGAAAGATAAGGAAATGGGAGTGGGAACAAACAAGAAAAGAAAGAAGGGACAGGTAAAGAAAAAAGAAAGAAATGAGGAGGAAAAACAGGGGGAAAAGGTAAGAAAGAATATATAAAAAGAGAAGTCGAGACAGGAAAAAGGAGAGGAAAAAGAAGATAGGAAGAAAGGAATGAGGAAAAGAAGGGAAGCAGAGTAGTTAAAAGGGCAAAGGAAGCACAGGAAAAGTACTAGGGAACGAGATAAACAATGAAAAAGAAATGAAAAGAAGATTAAGGAGGTGTATAGAAACAACGATCAAAGGGAAAGAGAAAAAGAGGAGCAGAGGTAATTGGAGGTAAAGAATGAAATGAAAAGGAAGAGGTAAGGAAGCCATAGTACGCAGAAGATTACCAGATTCAGCGAAAAGCAAAAAAAGAAAAAAGGAGAGGAAGTAAATAAGGTGGAGGCTGAGCTATAGGTCGTGGCAGGGTACTGGTCTTTCTGCCTCTAACAGCCATAAACTCAGACAGGAAATAAAAGTGAGGGGCAGTGCCACTAAAGAGGCGTTTAATAGGCAGCTTTTGTTGATTCTGCAGGAGCTGCACAAAACGTTTTCTCTGCTCTAATTGTAGCAGTAAAAACGCTGTGAGCGTGGAGCACCGGAGGACTGCGGCAGTCTGCAGCCTCCTCTGTCATCGAAGCAGCTGAGAACAGCACTGAAGGGACAGCGGAGGCTGTGTGGGTGGCACCGGGGTGGAGGCACAACAACAGATAACTCAGTCTAATGGCTGTAAATTAAAGGATAACACAGCATCCACAGAGAAGCAACAATTCCTAAACATTCCTCTGCTATCGTTCCCAAAGCAGCAATTCACTTTCGTTCACCTGCAAATTAAATCAAAGCCGAGGAAAACCGGTGGAACCATTTACGCCAAAAAGGACTGAAACCCATCAACCAGACAGTAAAATTCATCCTCTGAAAAACATCACAAAGTTTTCCTGTCAAGCACCTAGTGTGTTACTGAATTACTGATGGGGCAGAACGACTCTGTAGATCAGGGATGAGCAGCAGGAGAAGAATATGGATGACTGTCGGCGTGGTGGACAGGTTTAAAGGAGTGTTTGGTGTATGAAGTGACGAGAGCGAGGCGTGTCCGCCTGAACTTGCTCCACTGATGCAAACCTGAAGTCCCTGTACAGAAAACGACAGACTCTGAGATTCGTACACTTCAGGCCTTAATGTCGCATTATGTAAAAGTAGAAACTGCTGCCACAAAGAGGCGACACCGTCAGCAGAGCCTGTTCAAAGAGGCTGACCTGGATTATTTGTTACAACTACAATGTACAGATGTCAGCTTAATGTGCCACACGTTGGCACTAATAAAAATACTCACTTTCAAAAGTGCCTCTCATTCGTCACAGTAAACAAAAGAGCAGCTAGGAAAAAAGACGTGAGACATTCTGCACATGTGAGAACTTTTAACCTGTTACAATTTGTCCTAAACGCTCAAAAGCTTGTTTAAGGGGTTCAGACTTGATTTTGAAGCTAGATATTTAGCACCAAGGTTTGAGTCCTGTATCTGCTGATGTGGATAGATGATGGATGGATGGGTGGGTGGAGGGGTGAATGGATGAGTGGATAGATGGATGGATGGGTGAATGGATGGTGGATAGATGAAATGGATGGGTGGATGGATCAGTGGATGGATGGATGGATGGATGGATGGATGGATGAGTGAATAGATGGGTGGATGGATGGATGAATGAGTGGATGGATGGATGATGGATGGATGAGTGGATGGATGGGTGGGTGGGTGGAGGGATGAATGGGTGGGTGGGTGGGTAGATGGATGGTGGGTGGATGGATGGATGGGTGGATGGATGTATTAATGAGTGGATGGATGGATGGGTGGATGGGTCTGATGTGGCAAACGTTGCAAAGGGTTGAAATAAAAAGTTCAAATAATAATTATGGATTGGATTTATATAGCGCTTTTCAAGGCACCCAAAGCGCTTTACAATGCCATTATTCATTCACGCTCACATTCACACACTGGTGGAGGCAGCTACTGTTGTAGCCACAGCTGTCCTGGGGCAGACTGACAGAAGCGAGGCTGCCATATCGCGCCATCGGCCCCTCTAGCCATCACCGGTAGGCGGGAGGGTAAAGAGTCTTGCCCAAAGACACAACAACCAGGACAGAGAGCCCAGGGATCGAACCGGCGACCTTCCGGTTACAGATGCGCTTCCCAACCCCCTCAGCCACGGTCGCCCAAATGAGCGGATCACGTCATTTGTTTGACTCTTGCTTTCTTCCTACGGGCAGTCTCTCCTTCTATTGAAACCTGTCAGTCATCACACACAACATATGATAATGCAATTAGGAACCCAGAGCAATGCTTTAGTCCAGTGGGTGTGTCCTGGTTGTGAGTGAGGAGCTCTTTTAGCCCTAAGCTAATCACAAAGAGGATAGTCCTGATTAAGGGAATAATCAGCAGACGCTTCTGCATTAGAGGAGAGAGATAAGAGTGGAGACCAATAATCAACTCCACTCATCCTCTATTCAGCTCCCTGACCCACGTGCAGGGACAAGACCTCAAGAGCGCTCAAAGCTCCCCTCACATGACTACTCGATGGCTGTCAACAACCTTGGCAGAAGAGGCACTGCTTTACATTATGCTAACAGTAAAAGCTGATTCTCTTTAACCCATAAATAGGTAATGAGGAAAAACAAGGAAATACCATCTGTAAACTGAGAGCAGCAATCACCACACACTGTGTTATTATATATACAGTAACCCAATTATCCCTCCCAGCTTCTGATCATTGAAAGTGTTGATTTCATAGCAGGCAGGAGGGCCCCGTATTAGTTTTTCCTTTTCATTTAACAGTGCCTTTCTTTTCTTCTGCCAGCTTCAGCATGCTTCATGAACACTCAACCATCTCAACATTCGGGGCTAAATTGCTCTTTGGATCTCTAATTTAAGAAATCTTCAAACTATCCAAGAGCATGGAGGGCACGAACAGTGTTGTGAAGAATATTTGCTTCCTCCCCGGGGCAGGTACTTTTTCCTCTCACTAAATGATATCATTATTAAAAAGTACTGGCAACCACCACTGCTACACCCCAGGTTATTAGTAGACACACCTCTGGTATCAATTTCTATGTTGTCTTCTTCTCAAGTTACTGCATTCACAAGATTTTGAGAAACTTGACCTCTAACGTTTGGGTTGAGGTCACTGATTTCTAGAAGATGCACCAATGGTGACAATTTGAAAATCCCATGTCACTTCAATTCAGCTTTATTTATATTGTGCCAAACCACAACAACAGTTGCCTTTAAGTGCTTTATATTGTAAAGTAAAGACCCTAAAATAATTCAAAGGAAAAGAGAGGAAACCTCACATGGCCACCTATGAACAAGTGCTTTGGCAACAGTGGGAAGGAAAAACTCCCTTTTGACAGGAAGAAACCTCCGGCAGAACCAGGCTCAGGGAGGGGCGGCCAGGGTGAGGGAGGAAGACGGGACAAAAGGCAGAGATTAATAATAATTCATGATTAAATGCACAGCCGGGAATAAACAGTGAGTGCAGAGAAAGGTCTTCTTTCTTGACTTATTGCATTCATGAGATTTTCAGAAAACCTGACCTTTGACCTTTAAGCCCTTGTGTTCATTTTTGCAGCTAGCAGCTGGAAAATGTGATATTTGTATATGTGAGACATTTGAGAGTTAACAGGACTGGCTTTGAGTATAAGTATATAAAAGCGAGGCAGTTGCCATACTTTATGTGATGGCATACCAAAACTTTCCCCCCACTACCAGATAAGTAGTGGGGGGAAAAGCCATGGCAACCAACAAGGCACTGAGGTAGTTCAACAGCAGGGTTTTCTGTTTGAGAACACAGCTTCTGTTGTCTGTGGACGTTTAAATGCATAAAAAGCTATATAAAGGTTTTCCCTGATGGGGAAGTGAAATAATATGTCCTCTCTGAAGTTGGATCAGAATTGGACCGGCGTTCTGGGACATGCTGTCTTTCTTGGCTATGGTCAACATTCACTCACTAAATCAGACAGCAACAACAGACTGAGTGAAATCTAAAACCAGCTCCGTCTAAGAGCTTTGTCCAGTATCACCAATCTGCTGCTCAGGTTTGTTCACCAGCATCATTTTTCAGAATTTCTGTATAGAGGCGGAGTCAAAAGTCAGTGTGAAGAAAAGGAAAACTTTCTCCATCCTTTTCCCTCTGGCATCAATGTTCATCGTGTTTCAGAGTCTTTCCACCCAGTTTCCACCCTCTGCTCCATGAGATGCACTCAAAGACACGTGCACTCTTTTCCCTGCAGCTTCTCTTGAGAGACAAACCTTTTTCTTTAGCACAGATTTTTCCTCTGTAAAACAGACCGGCTCTATTATTCAACTCAGTGCAAGAGAGGAGACATGCTATGAGCAAATAAAACTCAAGTTTAAAACATTTAAAAAGACGAATACAAATGGAAAAATATGTCCAACAAAGATTCAAAAAATTATTTTGAGCAGTTTTTATTTAAAATGATTTATAATTACTTTGATATCATTCATTCTGTGCTTAAATCCTGTAGCATTAAGTTAACATTAACATTCCTGTCGCTCCTTTGGTTGATTCACCTGAACTGCCACTAAAATATGAACAACCCTTATTGGATGGATTCAATAGCTGCTAAAAAATTCTCGTAAAATGTTAAGATGGACACAGCCTCTCGATATCTTTAAACTCATAAATATCAAAGCAGTTATACAGTAACTGTTGCCTCTCAGGCAGGCGGTGGGCAATATTTTTAAAGTTTTAAACAACTTGGTGCAGAAGTGCGTTTGCGGCAGTTATGTGAAGCAGCCAAGGTCAAGGACCCAAATGAAAAAGATCATATTTAAGGCGCCTTTGCAGCGTTTAGTCAAACAGATTGAAATAACACGTTGAAGAGTTAGAGAGCACAGCTTGAACGGTGAAACTACCGGGGATAGCTCGCTGGACATCGACAGGGAGACTTCTATGCTGATATTTTGTTTCTACCATGATTAACATCAACCACAATGCCAGTCCCCGCGGCCACACTTTCTGAAAACTTTCATTTTATAATTTTGTGCTGATACACATGATCACACACAATATCTTTTCTTTTTGCTCTAGCTCAACAAAACCCAGGGAGGAGGAGGAGGCCATTAGCCACTGTTTGTCCACTCGGCCAGCTGCTGCAAAGGATAGACAGCGTTACATTCATGGAGTTTCAATATCGATGCCAATGTCAGCACTTGTAATACTTTTATTATTTAGTATTTATTGACGGTCAAAATAAACTTTAGGGAACACATGCCCTTTCTTCTTTTGGCAATAAGGCTGTCGTTGTTGGTTCTAGAGAAAAATCTCGACAAGCTGATGCTGTGAAAAGTTGGTGCTGTCATGGAGCCAGAAGATGGAGTGAAGAAACTCTCGCCCCCGAGCTTTTTCCTCCTGCATTCCAGCATTCCCATCAGCCTCAGTTCTATTTACAGCTTCATGCCATTTAACAAATTAGCATAGCAAATTTAATGTCAGTTCAGAGCAGACACTTTGTCCTTTCTGAACATTTCTGCTCCTCACTTCATCATTATTATTGTTAATTATTTACAGAGATGCCGTAATCATTCCTGAGTCAGGTACTGCTCATTCCCCATCCATTTTCCTTTGATTCCATTAGGTCAGGATTTAATCTGCTGTACTGTCACTGCGCTGGCTGCTCTGTCAGGTTAAGGGTGTTTCTTTGTGATGTATCAGAGTAAGCTGAGGTGGGATTAGTGGGTTTGTGACCAGGAACGACCTTTTTCATTTCATTTCCCTGTACTCCCACAGACTGACAACGATCCATTGTCTCTCTCTCTGTGTCTTTGTCTCGCTCTTTCACAGATGAGCTGAGCCACAGTTTTCATTTTACACTTTAAAAAACGTTTAGTAAGCTATAGACATTATTTTTTCAAATACAACTATGTGTCTTAATCATTGCTAATATAAAGAGTTCTCAGCGTCATGTGTAATGACCCCAATCCTCAATCAAACTGTGAACCTTTGCCAATCAGTGCGAGTAGTTTTGGAGCCTCGACATTAACGCTGGGAGGTTCATGTCAGAAATGACTCAAAGTACTGAAGAGTTTTACTCCAATCCTTCATACAAAAAAAGAACTCTAGTGTGATTTATTGCTGTGGTGGAAGAATTATTCAGCTTTTTATTTTTCTAATATATCCCTAAATTTTCTTCCTGACTTGGAAGTTTAAAACATAAATTAACTTTCATTTACATTTTTCATACTGTTGATTATTACTTAGCTCCTCTCACTAATGCAGAATTCTAGAATTGTGGCAATCTGCAGTACAGTTAACTGAACATATTTTAAATACTGTTTGGTTCTTAAATTTGTCATGTAGTCCTGCAGAGCATGTTACATGCTAAGTAACATTAGATTTCCTTTTTAAAAATGTTAATTTAAAATTTTTCAAAAACTTGAGCAACAAGTCCCGCCCCACTCTTCAACCCATCTTCTTCCTGTTTTCTTTGCATTATGAAGCTTTTATTCTCCTGTGAGATTTCACACACAGTGACATCTGAAGCTTCAAAGCTGTAGATCAATGGTGCCATTATCCTCCATCCATTAAACTGTGCAATCCACGCTTATTTCACGATGGAAATACATTTCCCATTTAAATACATCAGTAAATACAACCAACTTGCATAGTGCTTGAATAAATATACTTATTGGGAGACATGTATAACAAATGTAGCACATGCTAAACAAACAGTCTAAAACAAACAGAAACTATAACATAACTCAAACCAAGTCTCTGATATGCATCTGTGGCCTTATTGTTCTTGAGTTTACGTTTGGGATCGATGTATACTGGAAAATTCCACAGACTAAGGTAAAGCTACCCCTAACCCTCAGCTCAGCTAATCATTGTCATGATGGTAAAGACGTTGAAAACCTAATAACTATTCACACACAAATCCTCGCGAGGGTGCATGGCTAACCATATATAGAGACAAAGAATGGGTGTAGGAATAGTTTCTATAACAGTATTTGAGACAAAGGCCACAGAAAGTTGGTGTTGCTCAGAGTTAAGAGTTTAAAGCAAATGTGTTTACAGTATTTGCTACAGAGAAATGAAACCTATGCTTAGAAACAGGGCTACCCTTTTAAGAAATAAATGTCACTGCAGAGTTTCTGAATGTCACTTTTCAGCGTTGCACACTCTCCAACTATATTACGTTCAGCTTCATTTTACGGCAGGGCAGAAGCGTAAGTGACAAATGTGAAAACCCAGGACAAAGTAAATCAAAAACATCCACGAGGACGAAACCAACAGAGGCAAGATCACACAGCATGTCTGAATGTAATGAAATCCTCCACCACCTACAGTACTCAGCAGGTGTATTATAAGGTGCCTTATAATAACGTCCCAAAGACAAACGAGTAAATGCATTTTGTCTGTGAAAACACAGCTCTGGACACAAACGCAGAAACCTGAGGAGAAGAAGCTGAATGACAATGGGACCGAACACAGATGGGTTTAAAGCTTTGCTAACAGCGCTGCATGTTGGTTATTTCACTCCTGTAACTTTTCACAGTTTCCTTTACGTCTTATAATTTCTTGAATTGAATACATAAACAGAGCAGACGGACGATGCAGAAACAAGCCAGTATAAAACCTTTAAAACACACACGCAGAAAGAGCAGACGCGACCTTTACCCTGTCGTCGTACCTGCGTTTTTCCTCTCCTGCACTCAGCATGTGGCTGCAAATCCAAATTCAGCTGCATGGAGTGAATCAAGCCCTCCTCATTCCCTCCTTCTAATCCTCCTCTTTCAAAGCTCCAACAATAAACTCCAGAGTTCTTTTCTCTCTCGACAGACTTTTGTCCCAGTTCTTCACCCTCTGTCACTGCTTCGTGCCCTCCTTTCCTTCACTCTGCCTGCTCTCCTCCCACCGCTCCTCCTCCTCTTCCTGCACAAACATGCTATAAATCGCCTCCACCTCCAAGGCAATGGCTCTGATTTCAGCCCCCACCTCTCCCTGCTGTCCTCCTCTGGCTTTTGCAAGAAAAGAGTTGAGCTCCTTCAGAGAGAGAGAAAGGTAGAAAGAGGAGAAATGACAGAGGGAAAGAAGCGGTGTCGCCTTACTTGCTGTCAAGAACACAAGACAGAAGCTTTGTGGGAGAAGAAGCTTTAAAAAAAAGAAAAAACTGTGGAATTCAAAAAGACGTGAGGATCAGTTTTTCACAGGGTGGGCTTTTTGCATAGCCCGAATACACCTGCCACTGGTCAGCAATACGTGTCTGCTGTTGGACCATAATCAGACTAAAAACGCAGCTAGAACAGAATAAGACTGCATCTCTTATCCAGTCCAGGAAACACATGATGTTTCATACATGTACTAGATAACTGTACCAGAAGCTGAACTAACAGTTGTTAGATAAGTTAAGTGTTTTTTGCTTTTGGTAGACCTTTTTTTTTCAGCCAATTGCCAAGACCTGGGAGAAGAATGTGCAAAAGCCAAAAGTCACATACCTTAACTCCAGTCCTCGAGAGCTACCGTCCTGCAGCTTTTAGATGCATCCTTGTTGCGGCACACAACAGCTTTGCCAAATGTAATGGCATCCAACCATTTGATTCAGCTGTGTTGCAGTAGGGATGCATCTAAAAGCTGCAGGACGGTAGCTCTCGAGGACTGGAGTTGGACACTCCTGCCATAGAGTATCTGATGGCTTTGGATTGGGGTAAGAGACTTAGATTTTTAGTCTATGTGTCCTTATAAGAGAAATAACATGTTAAATGACACGAGCAAGTGCCTATTAGCTATGTACAGATGATTGGGCCAAATAAAGGACAAACCAGTTAAATCCACTACAGGTCCAACTCACTATTTCCAGGATGTAAAGGATGTGCTGATAACCATCACACTGACCTCAAGGGATAACTATAAAGGTACAGAATCAAAGTGTAAAGCTTAAAAATATCACTCAGTAACCTGACTGAAAGCCTGCAACAAGTCTACATAAAGCAACTAACCTTCAATATGTCCTTATAGCTAAAGGTCATGTATGCAGATTACACTGTACCTACAGGTTTATTTCCAATAACCTGCCAATGAAGTGAAGTGCTTGACTTGTGTTGCAGGAATTATTGCCTTGGCCACATCTGGACAGTGGCCCAAATGTCTTAACACACGTCACATCTGGCCCATAAGAGGCAGAACTAACTCAGCTATGAGTCGAGGCTGTGAGGCAACATGCTCCCACAAAACTTTGCTGTGGGTAACATTTGGGTCAGTCAGTAGCACCACTTTTGCCCTGCAGCATTACTGCAGTAAATGACAGTGAAGGTTACGCCAACACTGCGCTGTTGTTCACCGAGGAAAATGATTTAGTATTTTATTCACACACAACTCTGTGATACCGCTCGACACTGAAGATTAGGTTCAGACCTTCAACTAGTTTAATGTATAACCAAACAGGAAACTTGCATTTTCTTTTCATTTACTCCGGCTGTGACTTGCATAATCCAGGCACGCATTCCCTTATAGAAATATACCTGCAATCAACAGACAGCGATTTGCTTTTAGTTTTATAGTTTGCCAAATGTTATTCGAGTGAATTCATCCTGGATCATCTTTTGTTTTTCTGTGCCTGCAGGCATGAAGGTAAGCGCCAATGATAACAAAAGCACCATGAGGGAGGGAGTGCTCTATAATTACAGTGTACACAGACCTACAGTGTTGGGCAGGAGCGTGCCAAGAACCAGTCTGAGCACGCTGCATACCTGAGCTAACCAAGCTCTGCTGATAGATGCTTCATTAAGGACGTCGATCAGCAGAGTGGATCGGCGGGGAGGCTGGGAACCGACTACGGCTCTTATCTCGTCTCCGGAAGCAGCTCACACACGCCATCTGAAGTCACGGCCCCGGGGAAACTCAACTTTGCACATGAGTGTCTGGAACATCTGGAACAACTGCCTGCTATGTAAACTGTGAACACAGCTCTGGGCAATCTACCTGCTTCTTTTAGCATTTCAGGAGCTTACGAGGGGACATTTTTTTCACTGCTATTACACACAGATACAATCTTTAATTATCAGTTAATCTCATTTAAAAATAAATCACAGTCTACTAATATGTAGCTGTAATGCATTAAAGCCTGATATACCGTAGCTTCCTCCTCTGTGCAGTGGAGCTCCGATGTTGTCCAAAAACTCATAAAAAAGAACAAAATGAGTTCTATTGTTGGAGTGGGCAATTTAAGGAGATTTATTGTGTTTTTATTCTTCTTCTATCCACATGATGCACCACCACGCTAAAGTTTAAATCAAGGAATCAAAAATTTGTATCATCTGTTTTGGAATTAAAGCCATTTTTATGGCTGCAGGCACTGACTCTAAATACACTTCCTGTATATTTGGCACTTTTGTTTTACTTTTGATAGTGCACGGCATGCATTCAGATTTTTATTTCAGTTCATGTGTTAATTCTTTAGCATAGTGACTCTTCTAGCTTCTATACGAAAAACATATTTAAAAACTGTTACCTCTAAAAACAAGACCATTTAAAAACATTCTAAATAAAGTAACATGCATATATTGTCCACTACTAAACATGATTACAAGTATGCGTATTACAGTTCTGGGCAAAGTCTCGAGACACCCCTTCTTTATATTTTGCTTACAGGAAGCCAGATTTCCATGTAATTTTTTTAAGTGGTCTTAAACAACTGTTCAACAGAGTTTGGTCTTTCAAAGATGAGATCTTTGTTACTAGCAGCCAGCCTGGCAACAAACACATCATTTCTTCCCATTTCTTTTGTTGAATCTGCAAAAAACTGTCCAACACAACACAGCTTGGCAAACAGAAAATAGTATTTTTGCACCAACAAGGTGATTAGCAGAGAGCTATTAGCACACCACATCTCAGTATGGTGTACAGTGTGCCCTTCAGCGTTTTAGGAACCAGGCAAGTGAAGGACAAAGGAAGAAGGAAGAAGAGGCAGGCCTTAAAAAAAAATCTAGAGCAGATGAACAGTAATGGCCTCAAGAAGAATAAGCTACTCTCGGTTGCTCCCTTGTCACAAAGGATTGCCACAGCCGGTAGCTGTACATATCTGATTTGGCAGACAGCGGGAAAAAATCCAGCCAAGTTCTCATGCAGGACCTGAAGAATGCGTATCGCCTTGCAGTTGATCCACATACCGTTCACTGATGGCTTGTGAGAAACGGTCTTGGTTGTTAAGAAGCCATTCTTAACCTCCAAGGACCTGCCGTCCACATATATGGACATCACATTTTGGGTTGCCTGGACCAAAATACTACATTTTGCTCTCATGTTTTCATAAGAGCGCCATAACAGTGAGAGCCTAAAACATGGTGGAGCCTCTGCCGTGGGTCGTGGTTGCACTTCAGCCAGTGGTGTTTGGAACTTATCGAAACTGATGGAATAACGAATGCAGAGAATAAACATCAGGATAACATTTAACTGGAAACAGCTTCATTTGTCCCAGTGATCCCAAACACTCTGCCAATGCAGTAAAAGCACACTTGGGTAGAAAAGACACACAATGGAAAACTATTAATCATGGATCAGCGACCCTATAGAGCCGGGACCTCAGCAGTCGGGATCATCTCGACTGAGGACGAGATTAAAGCCGGCCAACATTTAACGAAGAGCTTTGGACTTGGACTATTCCTGAAGACGACTTAAAGAAAGGATAAGAAAGCTTGGCTGAGAGAATCAGGCTATGCTGAAGAATAAAGGCAGACATACGAAACACTGACCGTCAGGCTCATTACGCTGCATTTCCATTCAATAACTTACTGTACTTCTTTTCCATTTTTCTACCAAAATATAAAGAAATGAGGGGTGACTCAAGACTTCTGCACAGTACTGTCCAGCCAACAGCAGCACAGCTATCAGTCTAACCCTTAAAGCACTGCACTCTGTGTCTTTCTTTTTATATTAGAGAAAGAAAAAGAGAGAAAATGAAGCAGTGCAGTGTGGAACATTATTGCTCCTCTGAGATCAAATCAGGTTTTTACAAAGCGAGGTCGGCAGGTCAGCAACATCTTTGTTCAGTTTACTCCAAGGAAAACATGTTTTTGAATGCCTCCTGCCCTCTGGCTGTGGATCGTGGGTAACTGTCCTCCGGATGATTTGACAACTTAACACCAACACTTCTCTCCTTGTTATGGGGTCACAGGTCAGGTTTACTGGCCCAGGGAGGGGGGGGTCTTATTGAAGGCTGCTGGCAGATAAACAACAGGAGGGACAGAAAAGTGAGGAGAAATAGGTCTGCGCTTCCTCAGAGAAGCAGAGAAAGAATCTGGTGGATTGTGGGTGTCTGTGGAGTGGCTGAGGAGTTGCATCTCCCACTTGCACCTCCCCCCTCCTCCTTCTCACTTCCAGAAGAGGATGAACGCTGCAGATTTTTTATGTACTTTTTAACAGATAGCTGGTATAGCTCCAGAAAGCACAGAAACTGTAAATGTTTACCGTCAACATCAAAATTTTCCATGCACCCATCGTGGGTCGTGAGTGTGGGTGGAGAACGCGGCACAAAAGTGTGCTGTCCACTGGAAATGTTGTCACCTTTGAAGTGGTTGCTTCAAATTCAGGATCTACTGGAGGTCTGCTGCTGTCTTCAAAGCATGCATCCGTCTGCTGCATCAGACGGCAAAAAAAATGCAAAAAGACTGAGTCACTCTATCAGTCTGCTATCAGTGGGAATGATTTATTCACTGGTATCACTGGGGTCAGAAAAGTTTCCAATACTCGGCACTGGATTCGCTCACAATTCAGTTAAATTCTGTACTCTGTTTGGAGGGAAACCAATGTTAAAAATAAAGAGTAACAATAAGAGAAAAAGTTAAAGGACAACAGCTGCTCGGCTACTTGAAATGCAGAAAGCAGATGATGCGTGTTTGATAGCACAGCAGAGGATCTCTCTCCATCTCTTTCAGTGTAAACATGCTGTGCCCTCTGGCTCTGCACTGCCCACCCACATGGACTGCATAAATAATACGACAATTGACTCGCAGAGTACAGAATCATGCACACATTCACACACAAGAGCGCTCGTGTTTGTTTCTCCGTGCTCCAGCCGCCTCCACACTGCACAGTCATATCCACAAAGTCCGCTTCTGGACAGTACAGCAGGTCAGAGGTTTTATTAAGACTCTTTTAGAGCCCCTCCGCTGTTGTACACTCGCCTGCTATTTCTGAGCAACTTTCCGGCGTCCTCTGGAGCAGGCCTACCTATACATCTATCAAAATTTAATTCGTTTCATACTACTTGTCTTCAAAATACTTCTACACCCTCTGGAAAGACAACAAACTTCTATCCCAAATGCTGCAGCTATAGACTAAATATAAACAAAGGATGGAGGGTGGAAGTGCGCTAAAACTGCATTCTTTCTAATGGCCAGCAGGGGGAGACTTCTACAGCTGCAAAGAGAAAGGCAGATTGTGCAGAGATCTCTAAGAAAATGATTTATGACCACAGCAAACATTTTCCTAATGAGTTTATGGTCTCAGTCACTAGATTCTTTATATTTATTTTTAATTTATTGCCCCATTTAGAATAAAATGGACGATAACACACAGTATGCACACAGAGCGGCCAGTCTGCGATTAATCAGTTAGATCTCAGATCCAGCCCGTGCACAGTTCTTTGGGCTTCAACATCATAGTCTGCAAACTTTTCCACTAACATTCAAACTCAGTAGGCACAGTAGAGACTACTCTGGGTTTTTCACAGGGGACCAAAAACAGATACAGCTGGAACTGTTAATGTAGCTCCATCGCTTTGGTAGTCCACACTTCCTCCTTTAAAGATATTTTATTGTTGACAGAAAAGCTTCCACACATCATACCATCTAGCTCTGAATCGAAAATCGAGGATTTTCCACTTTTAATCTTTTCGCTGCATGTGGAAAAGGTTGTTTTTTCTGTTAAGTGGCACTTCTGAAGAAGCCGCTCACTTTAATATAAGCTCCAAACTGGAGGAACACCACAGGGTTTTCGTGCACCGCAGACAGTTTGATGTATTCCACGTTTCATGTCACATACTGAATATATCTGGAACAGTGCAGGCAGAAGTTTCATGTGCGGACCGAATAAACCTCAACGCTGATGGTGCAGTGCCAATACACTGAGTAAGGAAAAGCAGCACGCCACAATAACATGAGACCCGATTCCAATTCCAGTATTTAAACAACCTGATGATCAGATTCATTGTTGATCTCTTGGTGCATCTCCTTTGGGCTGCGTTTGGCTCGGTGATGTTGTTTTAGCCCTATGTGGTCCTGTTCCATTTATAGCTGCACCTCTTTGTAACTACTGTGTCCCCTTCTGGTCATTTATTGTCCCTTTGCAACTGCTTCATCTCTCTTTTTGGCCGTTTTTGTCTTTGTGGTCAATTTACATCCCGATGTTTTCGCTTTATAGCATCCTGTGATCAGTTAGAGTCTTTCACCAGCAAGAGAGAAAACACGACCTCCTCATGGTCAGTGTGGGACTCCCATTGGTTGTTTATTGTCTATTTGCAGCAGCTTTATTTTGCATTTTGGCTGCTTTTTCCTGCCTTTGTGGTCTGCTAAACTGAGCTTTGACTTCAAATAAAATAGTCCCAGAGCTCCCAGATGCTTTGGATCCCAAAGGAATTCATTTTAAATGTAGCAGCGTGTTGTGTTTGTGTGCTGGAAATGATTTGTCAGTTTAGCTTCATTTAAAGTTCAATCTTGCCAATGAGTTAAATAAATGGGAATGCAGTTACACTTAAAAGGTTTATTTTCACAAATCACAACTTTCCAGGGTGCAGAACACAAACACACCTGCTGCCAGTGTTAACCCTCTGTGCAGTCCTGTCCTTCACCTTAACAGGGTCTGAGCTGTTATGGCCGTCATTACTCAGTGATGATATGACAGGACAGCAGCATTACAGCCTTTGAATGAGCCACGTGATGGCTAAGCTACACAGATGATGGACACATCATTGTTCAAAACTAATGTACTGCACGAACACAAGTCAGAATTTCACCAAACTCATGGTCAGCCAAACCGCCCTCATCCAAACTTGGAAGCTCAGCAGGTCAGGTGTGGTTAGTTCTTGGTTGGGAGACTTCCTGGGAATACCAGATTCTGGAAGCTTGTCCCGTCTCTTCTCTTAACCGTCACTGCAGCTGCCCCGCGCTGAGCCTCGTTCTGCCAGAGGAATTGAAGGAATCTGAATTGAATCCGGAGTCGCATTCTAGGCGTCCCTCTGAAATCAGGATGGATTAAGGTCCTAACGGTTAAATTTCAAGGCTCACACTTTGCAGCTCACCTTCAACATCAGAGAGCTTTTGAATCTCCATGAACTTCAGGAGTGCGTCGGATCTAGACCTTCAGAGGCTGTTCTCTAATACAGCCTGAAGGGCAAAAGGTCAGTTGGGTTATACAGTCAGTGTTCATTACACACTCAGTATCTTAGAAAGTCAGACCTTGCACTGTCAAAACTCATTTTATTATTCATTTTCTTTTATGATTGACAACAGCCTCTAACAGCCAGTCCAGATAATTCTCTCACTCATGACAATTTCAACAAGATGTTCATGGTGCTGACTAATAGGAGCACGGAGCGCCCTTCCAAGGCGCGACAAAAACATGCAAACTGACAGACAGCCTCTGCTGTCCTCTCGGTGTGAGTCCTTTTTGTTTTGGTTTTTTCCCCTTTGATGGGATTCAGCATGATGGATTTAGTATGTCACACCGTGGCTGCCTAAGCCAATCATACCCATTTCAAGACAGCTCAAAATCCATGCCTGGTTAGTTTACACAGGAAGATTAGCCAACACAGAAACAGCAAAGGGTAACTGGAAGGCTGGTGGTTCGATCCCTGTCTGCTCCAGTCTGCACGCCAAAATATCCTCGGGCAAGATGCTGAGCCCCACGTTGCTTTCAGACGCATTCGCTGGAGTGTGAATTATAAACAGAAAGCACTTCAACATATATATGGCTCAATGTTGTGCAAAGTGATTTGAGTACTCAAGTAAAGGATTATCTACCAGCTCTGCTTGGTACAGATGGTTGTTCTGTTTGTGGCGTTCCCAACACGTGATGCTAACAGGGAAGTTACAGAGTGCCCTCTGGTGGGAAAACTACACATCAACACCCATGACACGGCTAAAAGCCCATTAAACTCTGATGTAGTTCAGGAAATAGTTACTATTAGCCAATAATAAATTGGTTGGGCTTTAGTGTCATTATAAAAACTTATTAAAACAAACACCCACTGCACAGTTATTAGTTATAGAGGCCACAGCATTTTAGCAGTGCTATTGAGCTAAACACACTAAACACTGTTGGAGCCAGCCAGTAGAGGAAAAGCCATTCTTTGTACTAGCTTTTCAGTCATAACTGATCATTCATAATTCTAACCCGAAATAATGTTGTATGATATTTTGTCCAAAAGGCTCATCCCACTGGGAAATTGCATCGTTGAGGCACCAAATTGAATCTTTGCTAGAAGACTAATGAGAGCAAAGATAAAACATTAACCTACAGACCAGACCTTTCCTGGTGTGTTATTATTTACTGCACATCAGGCTTTTCTGAATGTGTGCTCATTGCCCTGTGATGCCATGAGACCTCTGCTGGCTTCAGATAATATGGTGAGTCACATGATGCTGTTTGTGTCCAGGACACGTTAATGCTGCAGTGACAGAAGCTCCCTCCTGTTTTCAGCCTTCAATCATTGATCAGTTTGAGGTCTGCTCAGGACAAACTCAATCGACAAAATCAATGTTTCGTCAGAAGTCTGCTTCCAGTGGTTATTCTGTGATTAACTGTCCTGTAACTCTGAACATCCTGGTCAATACTCTTCTTGAACATTTAGCAATTAATTTTCTGTAATTATTCTCCAATCGTGGTCTTGCATTTCCAGTGAACTGTACTCTTTTTTTTTTCCTGGGATAATTATAAACTGGATTATAGAGCTCTTTGTTTGTACAGAAGGCTGAATTCTTTTAAGTCTTGTATGAAGATTTTGTATCAATTATTAGTGTGATTATGCAAATAACTCTTTGCACTGTAGGAATCGAATTTATAATTTTCCAAACACAATTTTCAAGAGTCCAAACTCACATCTTCAAACTGAAGGTTTATTTTCTGTGAATAAAAAGTGCAAAAAACACAAATATTCTACTTTTATTTATTAACATATTACAGAAAAAAACTGAGCCAGAGTTGTCAGGACCTGTGGGTCCTACACAGCGTATGCTTTTCTTTTCAGAAACTGTTGTTTACATGCAAACACAGAAAGCTGCTTCCTTGTAAATCTGATGATAAACTGCAGTTACTGATTACTGCTTCTGTTTGTGCCGCTCTGATCTTTCCAAAGACAAAGTAGCAGTTCTGAAATGTTAATGTGATCTTCCTGTAAGCATTAACCTTGAATTAATGTGACTGCTGACTTGACTTATACTGGATGTGACTTACAGCGAACTTTGCACACATATTTTTATCTGGCTAACCTAAACTAGTTTGCTTATTTCTAGATCAGTTGTATTCTTTGACTTTACTAGCTTTGCAAACTCCACAGTTTAAAATATTGCCTATTATCGTATAGTAGGCCTTTGTGCAGTCCCTCAGTTCATCTCCTGCCTGAAATAAGCTGTTTTAGCTCTTATAGGCCAACCTTAGAGTTACGGTTAAGTTAGAGCTTGGTCACATGCTAAACAAACAGGTCCAGAAATGTGAAGATGTTCCCTTTTAAATCAAATCTTTGACCCACATTTTGGCCCCTTTCATCTTCCACATCATCAGTGAACCACTCTGTGGTAGCGTTAGGCTACATCCTCGATGGGCGTGACCAGAGATCATAGAACGTGAATATTCAGCAATTTCATGCAACTACAGACAAAATAACTGCTGGTGACACCAGGCCCAGTTTCCAGGTGAGCTAATCAAGCAGCTATCAGAGAAATACAGGATACCGACACATGGTTGACACATGACCTTGTGGTAAATATATACAAGAGGGTTACCCAGGCAACAAGAGCCTGGAATATCTGCAAGCGACCAGCCGTGAGCCTCAAAGCGATTCCAGTGTGGACACAGCTTTAGGGTTAGGATGCATCTTACATACATAATAAAGTTTAATTCTGGAAAACTGATTTTTCAAACCAAGAGTCTTACATGCATTTACATTCAGTTATATCGGGTACCTGAAAATGGCACACTGTATTAAGCATCAGCACCCAGAAACATTAAATCGTGCCAACTTTCTTCTGATTGGCTGAGCCTTGTAAACACACGATTTAGTCAGTCCACTTGGGTTCCACTGTAAGGTTGGGCGATATGTAAAAATTGTCTTTCCAATAACCGACGATAGGCGATATATTCACACATGCACAGACTTCTTGAGTGGCGGAGCAATGTAACCATGCACGTGCGCGTTTACAACACAGAAGAAGTCCAAACATGGATGAACTAATTCCTAAATTGCAGCCTGGAGGAGAAGGCGCAGATAGAAGTGGACTGTTAGCTCAGCGAGGAGGTCATAGATGGAGACAATCCACAGGTTTGATGGAAAATGCATGAAAAACGTTTCCCATTGATGTCACACATGGCACGGAAACATCTGTGTATACCGGCCACGAGCACGCCTTCAGAACACATCTTCAGCACCGCTGCTAATATCGTTAACCAGCTGTGCACGCTGCTAAAACCTGATAAACCTGCTCGTTTTCCTGTCAAAGAATTTATACGTTTTGTTTGGAGGAAATATTTGACCTTCTTTTCTTGTTTGTTTCAGTATTAATGTATCTACTGTTTGGATTATTCCTTTATTTATTTATAGCCGTGTGATGTGCAATAAAGATGCACCAAATCACACAAAAGATTTTATGTCTGAGATTTTTTTCTTATGTTCGCTGGAAGAGACATTTCTGTTAGCTTCAACGAACATCATTAGCAAACTTGCTCATGGGCAATAAATAAATCGCCTTTGTAAAAATGATCGACGATAGCCTCAGCCTCGTCGATAGTCGATATATTCGTCCAACCTTATTCCACTGACGGAAAGCTCGCCATTGGACAGTGAGCGAGAGAGTGCGCAGACATTTGTGGCTATGACTGCGCAGACGTTACAACCACACACGCTCCCAGGCAGTGGATCTCCAGCTGTCCATGTCCACCCTACAGAGTATAATCCAGGTCTGAGGTTTCTGCTCTGATATCGTGCAGATCCAAGATTTTTTTGTACATACGGTAATCTCAAGCTCTCACACTTTGGCCCTGCTGAAGATAAGCATCCACCGCTGTGACAGGATATATATCATAGCAGAGAATAAAAACTAGCACAATAGGTTCACTTTCACCATAGAAGACAAAGCTCTGACATCAGTCACATGAGCTGTGAAGATTTAATCTAATCTTTTTCTCTACCAGGCCCAATATAATATAATAATATATAATAAAAACGCTCAAGGTTAACGCATTATTATGCTGTTTGAAGCTGCATCAGGTGTTACCTCATCAGTGAAGAGTACAATCTTCCTTTGCACTTATTTTCACTCACATTAGCACAAATTATGTAACAGCAGTCCAACGCCAAAAAACCATGAAATGTAATTTCACCCCGCCCACCCGCCCACCCCCTCGGCCGCTGATCTACGGGAATCCTGATGCTTCCCGATGAATCACAAAGTGCTGAGAGGCATTTGTTTCAGGAAACGTCAGGATGTGATTTTGAGATTGCAGCAATTCCTCAGTTCAAATGAGAAAAGGAGAGAGAGAAAGGGAGGGGAAGAGACTATTTAGAGAGGAGAAGTGGAGGTAAATGATTAAGTATAGTTGTGAGTTCATTTTCCCAGCAGAGCCCGGGCTCCATTTCTTTCCATCCACCAACAGAGATTTATCTCTCTGACAGCAAGGGGAGTGTGTGTGTGTGTGTGTGTGTGTGTGTGTGTGTGTGTGGACAGTGAAAGTAGGCGCTGTGAAGAGAACGAGTGGCTCACATCCATTAATAACAACTTTTCACTGTAAGAATCAAATGTTGTCGCTCTCAGTCTTCGTTTGTCACTTTTACCCTCCTTCAATCTTCTCCCCTCATTTCTCCAGCAGTCACAACAAATGTAGTAGATGGCTTCATGGGAGGGCGTCATCATTTACTCTCAATGAAGAAGAGGACAGCAAGGCACAATGGAGAGGCGGGCAGGAGTGGCGTTCACAAAGGGACCAGTTTTCTTTTCAAACTGACTCTCGTGTCTTTTACTTTTCAAAGAATGAACGTAGAGCTCGTTAGGTAACCAAAGAGAAGTTCATCTGATCATTAATATTTGCCTATTTCAGGATCACATTTATTTTGCCCTCAAACAGACGTTTACGTGCTTTAACTATAGTTTTCCTGTCACAAGCTTCACTGAATGGGCGCTCAGTCTCACAATGTCTTTTTTTGTCTTTGAGCAGCAAAATAACTTCAGTGCTAACTGTAATGTTAGCAAGCTGCATGGGTAAGGTGGAAGCAACGCAACTTCTTAGCAGGACAGTGCTCTCAAACCTGTAAGCAGTCCACTGGGGCCTCAGCTCCTCATATCCTGGGTCTATATGAAGAGCCTGGTGTTCACTCTGGTGGCCTACACATCATTTGGCTGCAGAGTTAGCTCCTGTAAGTAAATAAAAGTGGCCAACGCAAACTAGACAATGGAGTGGCATTAGGTGTTGGTGACGCGCTTACCAGAAGAAACGCCGACCCTACCAAAAGACCTTTAAGGAAAATAAGAGATATGATTTGAATTTGTGTTAGCAAATCTGCAAGCTTTATGCTCCATAACACACTGTACCAATAAAAGCATCCAGTTAAAGAACATAAAAAACATTTATAGTGATTATAGATCTGTGCAGGTAGACTCTGCTGGATGGCACAGATCCAAGTGTAGTAGAAGCTGTGTCACTGCAGGAATAGCATCTGTCCAGGCATTTAGACTACCAACACTATGGCTTTATTAAAAAAGCAGAACCCACAGGGTTCCACGATCCGAGTAATGTCAAGCACAGTCTGTGATCCACATGCAAACAATGAGAGTGTTCCTCTACCAGAAACAGATGATTTATAAACCTTATAATGCACTGATTAACACTGGGCAATAAAAATCCAAGTTTATTCATAAAATCAAAGCAACCTATAACCTCATATATATAAACACGAGGTCAGTCCCTAATTTGAAGCCTTAGTTGACCTATGCACCCTGTCCAATACCCCTGGGGCAGAACAATGGAATCTGTCCTGGGAACAGAAACACAAAAGACCCCACCATAGCCCAGATGACCCCATCAGCACACCACATCACTTCTAATGTCTGCTCTGATGGCTGTTATCTGTCCATTCACACCCAAGGTTCAATGGAGGGGTCAGAGGTCGGGGGACTGACCTGTGGTCACATTATTTCACCTCTGTCGGTCCACCTTCACCACACCATATCACCAGTTTTTGGACAGCTCTGTGTGTGTGTGTGCGTGTGTGTGTCTCAGCTCTCATCTGTGGTTGCAGCAGAGCACATCAATCGGTCATCGGTCAGCTTTGGTGTCACATTTCTGCCCACAGCAGTTGCACACACTGACCTGACAGTTAAAGCTGCTCGTGCACATTGTCACAGTAACATTGATCATAATGTATGACATGCTTGTGATGCCACGTGCAGTGAGAAAGCAGCCAAATGTGTCGTTACAATAACAAAAAAATGTGCTTTCTTTCTTTTTCTTCACTTTGGATCTTATCTGTGATTCCATACAGTTTCTGTTTCATTGACCACATTATGTTCTCATTCATTTAGGAAGAGTCTAAACATGTTGGCAGTCCCTGGCTCCCCCAGTCCATATGCTGTAGTATCCTTGGAGCAAACTACAGAAACCTAGTTGGTAGCGAGGTGTAGGACATGCCCAAGCTTCTGACAGGTACTGAATAAGGATTAGAGTGAATGGGCAAAGACGGCTTAATGGTCATTAATACTGCAGAGGTTAAATACCAAACTTTTCTACAGTTATTTTAGTGGTGAATGTTCTGAAAGAACAGTGAACGATGATAAACAGTTATGGTACTTTCCACAAGCAATAACCAAACCATCAACTGTCACTAGGGTGAAATATGAGGGTGATGCTAACTCGGGGGGCGATTCAGTACTGCGTTACATTGCTCTGTGTTTCCTAGCACAGAGCTAACAGCAAAGTTTTGAGGTTCTCACGCAGAACAAACCAGCAGCTTTTCTTTGAATGTCTGCAGTTTCTGACTTAACTGCAAACTACAAGTAAGCTGAATAACAGCTGAAAAGCTCAGTTGATGACAACACTCCATGTCTCATGTTTCACCGACACAGATGCATGTGAGACTACAAAGGTCTGGACACTGGACATAAACCTGTGTGATGTGTGATTCGCCTAATAGCACACGGAACGATCTGGCAAACATGATAGTCTTATAATCAATCAGTAAACTCGTACCTTAAAGCAACAGGATTATAGGCCTATTTTAATAGCTTTAAAAAGCAGGAGCAGGTTATGTTCATTAGTCTTATAATAAGTTTATTTTTTTTTGGATAAGACACTTTTGATCTCTGACTTTAGCCTTCGAGGCAGCGAATCCTTCCAGGCATCATTAACGACTTCTGAAAAAGGGACCAAAGAGAGAACGGTCAAAAGGACAACCTCAAGGAACGTCCCAGGTCGTTCCCTGAGCAGCAATCTTCAAAGCCAGTGCAACAAGCCACTTTTTAAACTTTGTCAACAACTGCACCATAAAAAAGAAGGAAAATATCCGAGTTCTGGGGCAAAGAGTGCGCTAAAGGAGAAAGTGAGATTCATTTAATACTGAGCGGGTGAGGGCTGGAGGAAGTGCTCGAATCATGGCATTAAAGTGTCTTTATCTATCAGCAGATAAGGCCATAAATTTACCATAAATTACATCTTTTGGATTTTTAATATTAATGTTACGGAGGTGGCACTGACATGCTCCGGGTGAAGAGCTGCAGTTTATAAAGGTACCACATGTCATTTGGTTTATCAAGTGGAAAATTATTGTTGGAGTCGTTCAGTTTAAATTGGAATGAAACGCCTCCATGTGCCGCCTACACCCCTCAATGAAATATCCTGAACACACACACGCAGGTAGAGACAGCACCCCCTCGCTAATTCATCCAACCGCTTTATGCGTTGTGACGGAGCTGACGGTGCACTGGCACATCCTCTCGTTTCGCACAGACTTCAGAGGCAGTTTATTCCCAAACTCTAAATAACCCGCGGGGTGAAGCAGAGGGAGGAGGACGGCACAGTAATCAGACTGAGAGGAAAAATAAATAAATAAGAATTCAGTGAGTCGTTCTCCTTCTGTTTCCTCTCACTGCAACCAGCCTGAGAAATTAAACCTTTACATGGAACACAAAACACAGAGAGCTTCATGTTGACATGATGGTAATTATGTTTCTAAGAGGGGAAAAAACAGAAGAAGGGAAAAAAGGCTAATCGAAAGCAAAGCCATTTTGCAAACCAATCAAAGTGTGGACGGGGATGTGGGCCGCGAAGATGCTCGAGCTGATACCGGGAGAAAAGCTCAATCAGCTGGCCAAACAGACGTGAACGCCTCCTTTTCATTTCAATTAATTTCTGTTTTAGTTTACCTCTTATGAGTAAGTACATGGAAATAAATGGTTGGAAGAAAAAACCTCCAACAGAAGAACCACAATCAGGGAAGAGACAGGACAAAACACGTACAGGAGAGAGTCCCAGTGTTGCCAACTCCTCAGTAAGGAAAATCGCTATTGGCTGTCCTAAAAGTCGCTAGAAGTCGCAAAATGACGCCATCGCCTAATTTCCATAATTGGTCATGCTTGTGTTATTGTAACCTACGTTATAGGAGAAAGAAATAACACCATGAGAGAGACATGAAGTGAGTAAAAAGCACGCTAAATGCCTTTGAATATATTTAGAACTACAAATTAAATTTCTTTTAGCAATTATCGTTTTTTTTTAACGTCACAATTCCAACCCTGCTCCTCTATCTGGACTTGGGACCAGCAAAAGTGACTCGAAACAAGCACTCTGGCAGTTACACACACACACACACACACACACACACAAAAAGTGTGCATCTGTTTTTAAGTAGTTTTACACCTTGTGATCCACAAAAAGTACGAGTAAAAGAAGAACTGACTGTGTTACAGTCAGTGCAGGAGCAGCAGCTTCACTCAGTTTGGAGACGTAGGGGTGAACATCTCCTGCTCTGACAGCAGCTGGAGGGCGACTGCTGCGTGAGGACGATCCACACTGTCACAGTATTGGAGCTTCAAACTTGCTGCTGATACAGGAAAATACTCATTACATTATCAATACCACGGGGAAAATATTATAGAAATGTACGTCGTTTTTTTAAAGAAAAATCTGAACAATAGAAACATGTCAGTTATCTGACCAAGTGAAAAATAACTGTATGGTTTACATATGACACGTGACTCCCTAATTGCTAATTAAATTCTAATTTTCAGAGACTTAAACGTCATAATTCTGTTAAATGAGCACTATATTAACTATAGTTAGAGGTCAGGCAGTAGGACTGATACTGTTTGTTAGCTAGCTCCCACATTAATGTTGCAGCTCTTTTATTAGCCATAGCTGCTACCTGAGAGATGACTAATATGGGTAATTGCAGATTAACATTCATGACAACTGTTCAATACTTTAATGTTGTTGAAACAGGAGCTAAAATGCTCTATTGTACTATGAGGTCTTTTAGATATGATAACAGTGCGTCTGTGCTCAGGTCTAAATTGGTGATGTAAATTTGTCTAACCAGACAGTTAGCTCAACAAACATAGGATTAGTACCAAAGTGTGTGTGTGTGTGTGTGTGTGTGTGTGTGTGTGTGTGTGTGTGGGCTGGTTCTCACGCCAAGCTTTGTTCATTATCATTCACGTTAGCCAGCAGGCTGCTGCAGCTGCTGCCATTTCATTAACAGATGAGAAAGATTCGAGATATTTACCACCTGAAAGGTAATCTGGTGTCAGACAGCAGGTGGTTGTCCTGTGCTGCAGTCTAGCATTATTCAGTCAGGGCACTGAAGACTACTCAAGTAACTGATTAGTGGTGTTAATGATTTTTTTCTTAACATTTAAAGTTACAGCTTCTAAACTGGTGTCCAGCAGTTTCATTTAGGAACTTTTAATAGCATTTTAATATTTAATTATTGCTATCTAATTAATGTGAAAAGAAAAAAAAACACTGAAACACGCCACATTTAACCCCTCTGTCCAATCGGGACTCTCAGGCTACGAGTAGGGATGGGTATCGTTTAGGTTTTATCCGATACCGGTGCCAAACCGGTACTTTTGAAACGGTGCCGGTGGTTAAACGGTGCTCAAACCGGTGCTTAAAGAATGGAGAACACACACTTTGTCCAAAAACCTCTCATGTTCAGCTGTTTTCCACTTTTTCTTTGGTCATTTTAGCCTTTTTGGCCAGGGTGAAGGGAGTATCTGCCATCAAACAAGAAGACAGCCGCATGTAACTACGACGGTGTTTGCTAGTTCACCTTACATGCATTAATGTAATAATGTGGTTAGCCTACTCAACGTTAATTACACACGAACAACATGAAGCTACTCACGCAGAGGAGAACGGCTGCTGCTGCCATCATCATCCTCATCATTTCTGCTACGCTGGCAGGGCTAGGGGCCAGGACTCTACTCTTCGGGTTTTTGGGGGATGTTGCTAACTCCGGGTCCGATAACAGGCACCACACCCGCAGTAGATGTGCACAGTGTGAGGTCTCGCAGCAAGCTATCAAACACGGCGCATTTCTCGGCTTTAAAAAAAATGCTATGCGTCGCCAGGTGTTTCATCAGATTTGAGGTGTTACCTCCTTTGACAGTATCACAGTATCAGCTTAAAGCACTTGTTGCAGGCTGCTGAGTTTGCATCTTTTGCTGTGAAGTACAGCCAGACTTTGATCGCTTCGCCTTGGGCATTTTTAATCTGTAGCTCTGCTCTAAAAGAACGTACGTACCTGGCCCCGCCTACTATCCTCGGAAACGTAAAATGATTGGCTAGAATTGGCTCAGGAAAAAAAAAGCACCAAAATAAAGCACCGAAACGTGCGCTGCTTTTCGGTCTGGTTACTACCGTTTATGTCAGAACCGGTGCACCGGTACCCATCCCTAGCTACGAGCATGAGGTATGGTTGTATAGTTTCAGGCCACTGTGATAGCCAACTTCGTATTAGTTTGCTGCTACCATTAACCGTTTGGTGGGAAATAGGAGTATGACACTTTTGTGTAACTGATGATCTCTCTTTTGTCTTTGCTGGGGAAGGAGCCTTAGTGAGTGAGTATGACGGGGACTCAGTCGGACTCTCGTCAACACATGGCTTGGGCTGTGTCGTCTTTGGCGAGACGTGGCTGGCAGAGTTAGGTATTCCTGTGCCTGAAAAAAAATTTTTTTTTCAAGTGGACAAGAGCATTGCTTTAATGCAACTGTGGCTCATGGAAGGCATCCAGATTGGAGTTTAATAATACAAAGTACTCAGTCTTCTTGAAGTTGCTGGCTGCAGTGCTGGAGGGTGCCCTACCTGCCAGCTCCATTGCCCTACTGGGAAATTTCAATGCTCATGTGGGAAACGACAGCGAGGGCTGGAGGCGAGTCATCTAGAGCAGGAGTGTCGAGCTCCAGGCCTCGAGGGCCGGTGTCCTGCAGGTTTTAGATGTGTCCTTGATCTAACACAACTGATTTAAATTGCTAAATGACCTCCTCAACATGTCTTGAAGTTCTCCAGAGGCCTGGTAATGACCTAATCATTTCAGGTCTGTTGACCCAGGGTGAGATCTAAAACCTGCAGGACACCGGCTCTCGAGGCCTGGAGTTGCCCACTCCTGTTCTAGAGGAACAGCTTGCCTGATCTGAACCCGAGCAGTGTTGTATCATTGTACTTCTCTGCAAATCACAGTTTGTCCTTAATGAACATTATGTATGAACACAAATGCATTCTTTAGCGCACAGCAGAGTGGCATCAGGACACTCAGCTGCAGGTCGATGATTGATTCTGTAATAGTATCAGACCTGTGGCTGTGCGTTCTGGACATTCAGAAGAGAGGAGCTAAGCTCCCGATGACCAGCTGGTGAGGAGTTGGGCGGGGACACCCAAAACATACAGAGAAGGTAGAAAAATCTGGCAGAGGCTGGGATCCATAGGATTGTTAATCCCAACTTCAACAGTATTCCGAGGAAAGCTGGTGACATCAGCCTCTGGACATAGACCCTGTTTCCACACCTCAAGGTAGCTGTCATGGTGGTAATCCCTGAAAGGGTTGGTGGACACTGGAGGTGAAGGGAGCCATCAAGCACTAGAAGGACTCCTGGTTGAGCTTAATTAGCCTGCGGGACACTGGAGGCAGCTGACCTGTGCTGAGAGGCCATGCAGAGTGTTGCTCTGGCAGATGTTGAAGGAAAACCTCAGATGTGGAGTTTTTGAATGCAGAGTACTTGTACAACTTACTTTGCTTTTCTTACCAAACAGGACAGAGCTATTACAGCAGTTGTTACCATTTGTAGTTTTTTCTGTCTCATTTGTAGTTTTTTCTATGCTGGTGACTGTTTCTTTTGTAAAGCTAGACTCGAGCCCTTGTAGGCAGATGCTGACTCTGTTAGTTTCTGGAGGAAATGCAGCTTTAAATGCAAGTTTTAAATGTAAAGTTGAAGATGTCTACAGTTTGTGTAATCCACAGACCTAACAGCATCTAACCCAAAACTGCTCCAAGCCAAAATTGTAATTTATTTTAATTTTAATTAAAATCTGATTCATCAGCCAGTCTGAACGGCCCCTGATTCAAAAGCTGTCGTTTTTAATTAAACACACAAGTCGGCCACCTGTAAAACTGCAAACATCTGATCTACAAAGAAATTACTTGTTGTAAGTCTGGCACATTAAATTTTTACATAAATGACTAAAAATATGCAGACATCGATTCAAAAGGAACAGCCGAAGAAAAACAAAGCGTAGTGATGCTTCTATTTAGCAAGTCCGATCCTACAGAAAATCATATAACAGTGCAGCATCGATCGTATGGGAAGCTTCCTCAGAGAGCTGCTCCTCTGAGCTAAATTTGTACCCAAACTGCTTCAAGCACACATAAATAATTTCCACTGCAGCTCTATTAAGAGGACGAGGAAGAAGAAGAAAAATAACACCATGTGACAGCCACGGGGGATAAATACCTTGGATGCTAATTTACACAACATAATTATGCAATGACCTTTGTGATGTGGGACAACATGTTCTAGAGATGTTTGCTGGGTAAAGCACCACAGCTGCTGCTGCTGAACATTTTAGATTTCCTGTCATGTCACACAAACAAGACAACAGGAAAAAAAAAATCACAAAACCAGTCACGTAAACGCACACGCACAGGAATCAACAAAGAGCCAAAACAATACATTCACCAGTTCCAAGCAACTCGTCTCTGGATTACATCCAAGAATTCGTGAATCTGGTCTCTGAAGATTTCTCTGCATCTCATCAGATGTAAACGGAATCCTATTATGTCCCCACACAGCTGATTTTACACCAACCATTCAGTCGTTTTCTTCAGAGACTCTATGCAGGTCCACACACACTCACTAAGGGGTGTTTTACAGGCAAAAAAAATAATTAATTTAAAAGATTCCTCACCAGATTGGCTAATGTAAATCCCCGTGTGGGGTAAAGTGATGAGAAGTGACGGAGAGGCTCTTCAGTCGCAGTCAACAGGAACCATCCGGGGAGGATCCAGTCTGCAGAAATAAAAATAGCTATGAGATGACAGCAGCTGCATGACAGGACTGGAACAATTACTAATATTCAGACAATCTTATAAGATACTAAAGAATAATCTTTTTTTTAACAGAAATGAACAGAAAGAGTGAAGATTTTCTCTGAGCTGCTCAACCAAGAGCGTCTGAATATCAAACAGCAAAAGCTACAGACTGAGCTGTCAATCACGCAGCAGACACAGCTTCTCATTACTGTCATTACTCAAGTTGAAATTCACAAGGTTTTTGTTGCTCTGGTTTTGTTCCATTGCCAGTGCTCTGAAACCACGTCTCCTCTGTCGATCAACGCGCACAGGAGTGTGAGATTGTCTATTTCTTTAATTCGAGGCTAAATACTACATCACTTCCTGTGCATGCATGGGTTCAGCAGTGCAGCAGCTCGTCTTTTTAAGCAACAAGGCTCATCAAGGACTCATGTGCCATTTTAAACATCATTGCAAAACCTTTTCAAAAAGTCAATAAATAAGCCATTAGCACTAGTTACATACCCGCTTTCTTTACCCAAATGACATTAAACTGAATCTTTTTGGATCGTTTTTAAGACTTCACAGTCATTTCTACCTCTCCTTTGCAGTGTTTCTTCCGGTGTACTGAAAGCTCTCCAGAACAAAAAGGACCCTCTGCTTCATTTATTTTTCAAACACACGTAGCGATTGTATCTCATTTGCCTGTTTACCACAGGATATAAATTATTTTGAGTTGAATATTCTTTATAGGTAATAATTTATATGTAGTCATACTGATGGGATATGGTATTTGATGGAGATTTACGGGGACTGTCATGATACGTTTTCTTTATTTGTAATACATGTAGTAGGGCTGCACGATTTTGCATGAAATGAGAATCACGATTTTTTTGCTTAGAATTGAGATCACGATTCTCTCACGATTTTCTTTTCCAATATAAATATTTATTGCACTTATTAACTGCACATCAACTTTGTAACAGTTGAGACTGAACATAAAAACAATAAATGTCTCACATTTTGTCATTGCCGCAAAATGTTGCACTGCTTGTAATTCCGTCTCCACCGTTGCTCGACACTGCGTGTATAGAGCAGGTAGTGCAACAATTGAAAAACAGTTGCGGGATGGCACTGTGTAGCGTTTGTCTAGGGTGTTGATTATTTTCCTAAATCCCTCGTTTCACAGTGTTGATGAGAGCCATGTCTTTAGCCAGGTGATAAGTGATAGCCTCCGTAATTTCTTTGTGCCTGCGGAAGTTCGACGGGTATGGGGAAGCGCTGTATAAGGTTCCCGTTATTGATGTTTGGGTGGTTGACTGGGACGGATTTTCTCCTGTCACTTTCTTGGCCTTTACAGCTTCGTCATCTCTCACGTGCTCTCCGTTGTTTTATCCCTGCCAATTTTAGCAACCAGCTGACTTCTGTATCACGTGGTATAAGGCTCCGCCCTTGTCATTTGTTGCGCAGGAAGAGTGAGCGCTTGTTTTCATGCAGATTATGTCCCGGATCAAAATGCGGTACAATCGTCATCTTTTTTTTTCTCTCTTTTTTTAAAAAATCGTTGTCATTTGGAAATGAGATTGCGATTTTCTAACGATTAATTGTGCAGCCCTAACATGTAGTGCAGCATTTTTGTTTGGAAATACTAAACGTTCCTTCCATCCATCCATCCGCTACCTTCACATGGTGGAGGGGCTTGTGTGTCCCAGGGATCTCAGGGGCTATGTTACCAGGGGGCTTTTGCTCCCTCATACGGCCTCCCATGGCAAACTGGTCCCAGGTGATGGACCAGACAAAGAGAGGATTCAAAAACCCCTGTGAGTATAAGATCTAGGGAACAATTCACCCTGCCTAGGATAGGGTTGCCAGGCCCCACCCTGGAACCAGGGCCAGGGAGGGTGCCCGAGGGCGAGCGCCTGGAGACCGGATGCCTGGAGACCATGGGACATGGGGCTACTTCCTGTAGGGTGGGCCCATGCGGCGGCCGGGGGTAGAGACCCTGTTGGACCAATCATCAGCTACCGAGACTAGCGATTGGGAAATGGAATGTCACCTCTCTGATGGGAAGGAGCCCGATCCACTGCGTGAGGTTGAGAGGTACCAGCTAGATATAGCCGGGCTCACCTCAACGCACAGCTTGGGCTCCAGAACCAGTCTCCTGGAGAGGAGCTGGACTCCCTTAGTCTAGAGTTGCCCCTGGCGAGAGGCAGCAGGCTGAGGTAGGCATCTTAGTATCCCCTCACCTTGCTGCCTGTACGTTGGAGTTTTTCCAGTGGACAATAAGGTTTGTTCCCTGCGCCTTTGGGTCGGGGAACATGTCCTGCCTGTCGTCTGCGCCATTAGACCTGCATTCTCTTATATGGCCACCAGGGAGCAATAGCTGTAGCTGCAAAAGTGCCCAGACCTCTATAAACATTTATGGGTTCAATTACTGGTTTTGGACCACACTGATTAAAATGCAAACAGATTTTTTTTCCTCAGTGTCAGAAAGTAGGATTCGGAAATAACCGCTCATTGGCTAATGACTTCGAATTCCATTAGCCAATGAGCTTGTGTTTTCAGTCTGATCCGATCGCAAAGGTGACATGAGTGATGTCACAGTAGCCAGTGGACCTTTTGGTAAATGGTCTGTATTTGTATAGCGCTTTTACTAGCCCCGCCTAAGGACCCCAAAGCACTTTACATACCCAGTCATCCACCCATTCACACACACATTCACACACTGGTGGAGGCAAGCTACAGTTGTAGCCACAGCTGCCCTGGGGCAGACTGACAGAAGCGAGGGAGCCATATCGCGCCATCGGCCCTTCTGGCCAACACATCGTTGCCTTTTCCATAAAGAATGCCTGATGAAAAAGCTCAGGAGCACTGGAATGGATCAATGGTGCCTTCCAATCAGACTGATTTACTGAGATAAAAACATCACGCGTTATTGCTGTGAGGGGTGTTGTGTAAAACGTGACTCCAAGTCTGTGGGCAGGGCTTACAACGGTTGACTTTCGGGAAGGGAACACTGTGGGGTGAAGCTCTGGAGGGAAACAGGGGGACAGAGAAGCAGACGGGAGGAGTGAAAAAAGAAGAGGGGAAAGAATTAACATACACAAAAAAATCTTGTCTGTCTTTTGTCCTCCCTGGCATTGCCCGCGCTCCATCCAGATGGCAGCTCCTCTTTTCTGTTGTATAGAACAGAGGGAGGCGACACGACGCCTGTCAAAAATCCGAGAAATTCTGCCCCGGAGCCCGATCTTAGCCAGAGCCTGTGACAAACAGTCTCCTTGCATGCCGACAGTCTAATCTGCACCAGCATCAGCGAGGATGTGGGGGGGGGCTAGGATCATCCTGAACCACAGGAGGTCCCGCACTGTTTTTACTGCAGCTGATAGCTGGAGTGATGCTGTTGTTTGTGTGCTAACAGCCCGTCTGATGGCCCAGGAGCACAGCCAGATTGGCTCTTAGTGTGAAACAACAGCAGCCATTAAAGCTCCTCCATACGGCCTGGGGCGAGGAGGAGCAGGAGGAGGGGGCCATCTACCCCAGACTGAGTTCAGCCCAGTGTGAGAAGGAGCTTGTCTTTTTGTTTGTTGTAGTTGGTAGTAAACACAATCAAGGGATTCAGCTTAGTTTGCATGGCCTTAGCTAATCTGATTATTTGATTCTTCTTACAGCAATGAAGAGATTTCTGGAAAGACGAAATGTGCTCTTCTTCCCCACGGCCTTGGCTTAGCAGAGTTTAGCACATGCAAACGCACCATGGTGCATACTCTCTGTGGGAGCGCACAGACACGGGAGGAGGATCACTGCTCTTATCTGCTACATGTGAGTCTTAAATCCCCAGACACAGACACAGACATTGGGGGGCAGGTAGATTTCCACTGTAGGCATGCCTCAGGGGTCCCCACACCTGCTGTATAAAAATAGCTGTTGGGTGATTTCTGACCCCTGCATGCGAGAACACACGCAATGCCAGAAATACACATCTTCAGCATGGATAGTTTGTCATTTTTCAAGTAAACTCAATGTAATTTTTGACTTGACAAAAGCTTAAATGTTCATTTAGGCTTTAGGGGAAAAGAAACAAACAATGGCAGTTTCAAACAAATTATTAAAAAGTAAGTCAGGTGTGTGTTATATAAAAATATAAAAAATGCATAAGTTAAGTGAGGCCTTTAAATAAAAACAGACGGAATTTCTATGGAGGCAGCACAATTGATCATTTAAACAAGAGTTTCACAACTTTTTAAAATAAAAAACAACAAATGCATTCAAGATCAAATAAAATGGCTGTAACAACAAAACTAAAATAAATACAGTGGAAGTCAAGGAAATGTATTTATATTATTCGCCCAGTTCATTTGCACTCATGTCAGAACAGTCCCCGCCAGTCTCCATTCACTTGTACTGAAACTACCAAATATCAGAGCAGCTTTCGGTCGTTTTAACTCACCTGTCCTAAGTTTACAATCAAACTACTAAAAACACACAAGGAAACACTGACGCAATACCAGACATGGAAAAACCCCAAGTTGCTGACAGTGTCCTCTGTGTTATGTCTCTCCCCAGCAACTGCTTCATGAGTGTGCGCATGATTTAACTAACAACCACAGACTATTTAAGAGATGGATGGCCGTCACTGTGGCGTGACACACTGGCTAGTGGGCGGCTATTTTAAAGCCTTAGGTTTGGCATTTCACAAGACTGGAGGGTGAGGGGTGGACCTGACTTATAACTCCAGGAACATTGCATGACTATAATAGGCAGTACTTTGTCAATCACAAAATAACC
This sequence comes from Oreochromis niloticus, assembly GCF_001858045.2. Classification (NCBI taxonomy): domain Eukaryota; kingdom Metazoa; phylum Chordata; class Actinopteri; order Cichliformes; family Cichlidae; genus Oreochromis; species Oreochromis niloticus. Next base: position 2,147,377 of record NC_031965.2, read on the forward strand.
TCATCCTAAAGCACTCCCTGTTCTATTGTCCATTAGACTATAATGGGAGCATCATTTACCAAATGAACATCATCTTACTGAAGTATTAAAGAGAACTTGAAACTCCTGACTCAGGCTATAAAGTCATTAGAAGAAATGTTTACAGAGGCCATAAATCAAGCGACAAATAGGGTCATTTTCCCCATTTAAGGCATTCATTGGGTTCATATTGTGTATCCGGAGGTTAAATCCATCCTTTACATATGGTGCCACCCCTCCTTTTTTTCTTTAAGTGAGAAATTAAGACCCAGTATTCAGACTCGGATGTGCGATCAACAGCTTTCTTTCCATTTTTAGCGAGGTCTGGTGCTAAATAACAAGGTCAAATAAGGATAATGGCTAGGGCACATTTCACATCAGGGACTTGTTCAGTGCAACCAATCCAATGTAGCAGATTTAAAAGTAGCTAGAAAGTTACAATAAACATTATTGGCCCAAAAGGTTGATTCTGTTCATCTGGATGTAGCGTTTTCAGTGACTTCTTCAGTCTCAACTGACTGCACGTTTCCCCAACATATCTGACTCTCTACTTCCACTGAAACCACTTCTTTTTCCCATTCCTGTATTTTCAAGCCAGAACGCGTGAAGGCAACATTAAAAATTTAAACTGAAGTGACTTAATTGCTGCCACAAACAGACACGAGTCACACCAGACTGAAGCCAATTTACAGCCTTTTAATTTGTTTTTTTTTCCTTGCTACACAGTCAACACTTTGATGTGTGAAACTGTGATCACAGCACAGCTGCAGCTGTTTCAAATTCTACAAAATGACAATGATCTGCAAAATCTCAACAGTGAACTGACTGGAGTCAGCCAAGCTAATTTGGCTGAACAGTGGTCAAGTCAAAGCCCTTATACAGTCACCGTCACTTTGTTAGGTATACCTGTTTGACTGCTTGTTAACACAAATATCTAATCAGTCAGTAACATAGTAGCAATTCAAGTGACTCTGAATTTGGGATGGTTGTTGGTGCCAGATGTGTTGGTGTCGGAGTATTTCAGAAACTGCTGATCTACTAAGATTTTCCCCACACAGCCATCTCTATGGTTTACAGCAGGGGTGTCAAATATGGTATAATCAGCCCAGCAAAGACTCTAATCTGGCCCACTGGAAGGCTGGAAAATGTAAAGGACAACATATATTTTTAAAGTTTAAGTATTTTTTGACAAGCTTTTTTTTTCAAAAAACAAGAAAAATGAAAACAGAAAAACTATTCCTTTTTATGGGAATTCATGCTAAACTAAACAAACAATTACAAAAAAATTAAATAACAAAAATTTGGTGACCATAGTCACCACATCTATGATTCTATGATTCACGTACGGATGGACCTGACAAGTCTGCAGCAACTGTGTGACGCTATCCTGATATGGATCAACGTTGTCAAGGAATTTGGACATAACGCTGTGATTGATGGGAGTGTCAGAAGACAGAACACATCTATGTTTCTGGTTTGGCTGCTCTTCATGGCTGTACAGATTCTTTTTGAGCTGCTGCGAAATAAATGAATTGGCTAATTTCATTCAATTCACAATAATATTTATTAACAGCATTGTATTTAATGCCCAGCTGGATGCAATTTCCCGGGTCACAAAACCCCCCCAAATCCAGCTGTATAGAACGAGCTTCAGCTCTCTACAGGGAGTGCAGAATTATTAGGCAAATGAGTATTTTGTCCACATTATCCTCTTCATGCATGTTGTCTTACTCCAAGCTGTATAGGCTTGAAAGCCTACTACCAATTAAGCATATTAGGTGATGTGCATCTCTGTAATGAGAAGGGGTGTGGTCTAATGACATCAACACCCTATATCAGGTGTGCATAATTATTAGGCAACTTCCTTTCCTTTGGCAAAATGGGTCAAAAGAAGGACTTGACAGGCTCAGAAAAGTCAAAAATAGTGAGATATCTTGCAGAGGGATGCGATGCAGCAGTCTTAAAATTGCAAAGCTTCTGAAGCGTGATCATCGAACAATCAAGCGTTTCATTCAAAATAGTCAACAGGGTCGCAAGAAGCGTGTGGAAAAACCAAGGCGCAAAATAACTGCCCATGAACTGAGAAAAGTCAAGCGTGCAGCTGCCAAGATGCCACTTGCCACCAGTTTGGCCATATTTCAGAGCTGCAACATCACTGGAGTGCCCAAAAGCACAAGGTGTGCAATACTCAGAGACATGGCCAAGGTAAGAAAGGCTGAAAGACGACCACCACTGAACAAGACACACAAGCTGAAACGTCAAGACTGGGCCAAGAAATATCTCAAGACGGATTTTTCTAAGGTTTTATGGACTGATGAAATGAGAGTGAGTCTTGATGGGCCAGATGGATGGGCCCGTGGCTGGATTGGTAAAGGGCAGAGAGCTCCAGTCCCACTCAGACGCCAGCAAGGTGGAGGTGGAGTACTGGTTTGGGCTGGTATCATCAAAGATGAGCTTGTGGGGCCTTTTCGGGTTGAGGATGGAGTCAAGCTCAACTCCCAGTCCTGCTGCCAGTTTCTGGAAGACCCCTTCTTCAAGCAGTGGTACAGGAAGAAGTCTGCATCCTTTAAGAAAAACATGATTTTCATGCAGGACAATGCTCCATCACACGTGTCCAAGTACTCCACAGCGTGGCTGGCAAGAAAGGGTATAAAAGAAGAAAAACTAATGACATGGCCTCCTTGTTCACCTGATCTGAACCCCATTGAGAACCTGTGGTCCATCATCAAATGTGAGATTTGCAAGGAGGGAAAACAGTACACCTCTCTGAACAGTGTCTGGGAGGCTGTGGTTGCTGCTGCACACAATGTTGATGGTGAACAGATGAAAACACTGACAGGATCCATGGATGGCAGGCTTTTGAGTGTCCTTGCAAAGAAAGGTGGCTATATTGGTCGCTGATTTGTTTTGGTTTGGTTTTTGAATGTCAGAAATGTATATTTGTGAATGTGGAGATGTTATATTGGTTTCACTGGTAAAAATAAATAATTGAAATGGGTATATATTTGTTTTTTGTTAAGTTGCCTAATAATTATGCACAGTAATAGTCACCTGCACACACAGATATCCCCCTAAAATAGCTAAAACTAAAAACAAACTAAAAACTACTTCCAAAAACATTCAGCTTTGATATTAATGAGTTTTTTGGGTTCATTGAGAACATGGTTGTTGTTCAATAATAAGATTATTCCTCAAAAATACAACTTGCCTAATAATTCTGCACTCCCTGTATTCTATGACCTGCATGAACATATCCCTGATGATTTTCTGGGCTTGAATCTCTAGTTTCAAGTCATACTGAATAAAACATGGAGGTCATTTTATAAATGGTACTAATTTGAGTAATAATGAAAGATAAACCGGGGTAAATTGAGTCAAACATGCCATTATATTTCTAGGTGATGAATAAAGAAAAGATAAAAATAGGCACAGCAGGATAAGATTTGCCCCATCACCATTTTTAACTGCCCCCTCAGCCACTTCCCCGCAGTGCTGGTCCTGCCTGAACATCTGCTGTAGTCCACACTTTTTGCTCTGCTCTTTGCAGAAACAGCAGCTAACGAAACCCTGGTTGTTTTGCTGTTTCTGGAAAGTTCAGGAAGGAAATGCAACTTAACAGAAGGAAAAACTGCAGCAGTATGAGTAAAAAAACAATATTGACTTGCTTGTGCTTCCTCAAAGCATCGAGTTAAATGAGTTAAAGAATTCAAGATAGGAATAGTCTTCATCTCTCCCAGACCTACTGCCATTTATCTAAATGATCTCATTTAAAAAACCCATACTACTACTAAGCGTCTGCATTTTCTTCATGGTTCAAATTGCCAAAGAAAAGGAAAATCAATGTCAGTTCTAAATCCAGGAGTCCTTGTGTGCCCACAGAAAGAAAGTGGCCAGGCAACAGCCCCACTGAGCAAAAGAATCAGGACTGGGGGAGTCCAGTTAAGGAGACAACAACGCAGAAAAGAAAAGAGGGGGATCACAGCAGGCTGAGAGTACAACGGGAGACCAGGAAAAAGAAACTGATGGGGGAGGAAAGTCTTGGGAGAAGGAGAATCAACTTGGAAGAATATTGCTGACCGAAATGTCCCCAACATCCACTTCCTGGCACGTCTTTGTCAGGACACAATCAAAGAAGAGTGACCGAGGTAATAGTTAGAAAAACAGTAACTGTGGGAAACCGTAGGTGTCAACTGAAGGCAACCTTTCAAGTGACACAAATCACTGCCGTCTTTGTGCAACAAGCTAGGGCTGCACAATTCTTGGCAAATTTATAATCACAATAATTTTGTTCAATATTGACAGCGTAATTTTTTGTCATGATTATTTATCGATTTTGGTGTTTAAAAAAATTGAAAACATTTATTGCAGTGTTGTGAAAACAGAACAGCGCTTTCTAATTTGTAGAAATGATCATCATTTCTTTTTAAAAGCTGTACCAAACCCTAACACGATGAAATAAACACACACTGCATTCAGTCTTACATTGTGCTGAGGTTACTTTCAGCTGCTCGCTTATTCACAAGGGTTTGAGGCAGGTAGCGCCACATGTTCGATTTGGCAGATTCTCTCACTGGATGACCTTACGAGAATATTTGATCTTCCTGTGACCAAATACTGTGCTACATTTAAATTATATAATCCTTATGGCCAAAAACTAATCTCCTGTGTCACGATTTGGAGCGCATTTGATGAGCATGCATTTTAAATATCGCTACTGACTAGCTGCTACACATGTATCATGTATGAGGGCATATGAAGCTTTGGTGTTGATGAAAATAAAATAAAGGAAACTAAAAGGGGAATTTATAGGGAGCTAAAGGGTTTCTTCCTTTCTTCCTTGCTTGCTTCGTAATCTTGATGGCTTTGTCTTTGTGTTGTAAATAACAATAAACCAGTTTTAGAAGCAACTAACGATGGGATGGATTAAGCTGCAATCAATCTCATCTGCTGCTGGGGCTCACTTAGTGATGTGAACATGCTGGGTTCTTTTATACTTCCATATTTTATTGAAACCTTCGACCAGACAGTCTGCTTTGCTTAGATAAGAGAGATGACCACATTGAATCTGTGGATTGCAGTTATCATAGACCAAATAAAAGATGGATGTAGCTTCTGGCTCTAAAAAGAGTAGACAATACTGAAGTGCCTTAGTTCTCTTTAATGTCCAGCAGGGGGTGACTCCTGTGGTTGCAGAATCCAGCTGTATAGCAGAGTTTGGGAGAATAACCTCCCCTTGATCAGTGATGTCAGTGAACACTTTCCTTATGAGTTTAAGCAGATTCAAGTCATACTGAACAGAACATGTTCTGTCTGTCTGTCCGTCTTTCTTTCGGGTGTGCATGCATGAGTGTCTGTTGCATGTGTTGAGAGGAGAATGAGTGTGAGGTTTTCTAAAGGTTTGAACTTTACTTTTGACAGTGGTGATTCACATTTTAGCTCTGTTCACACAACTTCCTTTCACTGGTGTGTTTTTAGTGTTTTTTTCGGCAGCATCAAGCATTCAGCTGGGTACGACAGCCGGAATGATATGTGGTTCTGAAGGCTTTTGGAGCCTTTACCGTCAGCATGGTATTAAAATACCTGTTGGATTATTCGGTTGAGAAGTGTTGTTTGGCTGTAGGGGAACTTGTCGAATGTGACAGCGTGAAGGCAGGGTCTAGGAGAAATAATGCGGTTGTCATGTTTCTGGATTCTATGGACAAGGTGAATAGCCTAGTTGAGAGGGGAGTTGTTTTGAGAAAGATCATCCTGTCCAATTTGCTAACTATCGGCAATGATGTATTGCTGCAGGAGTTGTCACGTCATGGTCAGATTGTGTCAGCAATGACAATGCTCCCCTCTGGGTGCAAATCGGCAAAGTTGAGGCACAAAACTGCTTCGACTGATCTGCCAGGGCTCAGAGCACAGGGAGCTCTTGTCCGTTCACGTTTTCAAATTATCTGTGAAATGCATAGAAGATGGAAGAGTTTGTTAATAACTTGTCAAAGGTTTCAGAACAAGAGAACATTGTCTTGAATCATCCCTCAACTCTGCAAGAACTGCAGGAGGCACTGTTAAGTATGGAAAATTGTAAAGCTCCAGGAATAGATTGCCTGTGGAATTTTAAAAAGCACGCTGGTCCGTGTTGGCTGAAGATCTGTTGGAAGTTCTCAATGACAGGGTGGGCTAGGGGAAAGCAACCCCTAAACTGCTGAAGAGCTGTGCTCACTCTTCTTCCCAAGAAGGGAGATCTTTATGAAGAGACCAGCCAGTCTCTTAAGTGCTGACTATAAGATTTTAAAGGTTGTGATTGACCAAAGTTATACATGTTGATCAGTCTTAATGTATCCGTGGCAGATCAATAAGAGCCAACATACCACTAATTTGGGATTATTTTGACATTTCTAAACTACTGGACATAAACTCTGGTCTGATTTCCCTTGACTAAGAAAAGGCAGTTGATTGGGTAGAGCACCAATATCTCTGGAATAATTTGATGGCTTTTGGTTTATCCTGTGGGTTCATTGATTAAAACCCTCTATTGTACCATTGAAAGGGTTTTGAATGGTTGACCACCATGGTCAATGGTGGTTTAATTGCTCCTTTGAATGTAAAGACAGGTATTCGACAAGGTTGTGCAATGTCAAGTATGTTTAATTCTGTAAGTATTGAACCTTTATTGTGTGAAATTAGAAAAAGGTTATATTACAAGGAAATTTACAAGGTTAAATTTCTTTACCTTTTCAGCTTTCTGCATATGCAGATGGTATTATTGAGTCAGATGTCCTTATTTTAACAGAAAGTATTGAATGTTTTGGTAAAACTTCATCATCCAAGGTTAATTGTAAGAGTAAGAGTAAGAGTAAGGCTTTGTTAGTAGGAAAATGGACAAGAGAGGGACCCAAATTACCTGATGAAATAAAATGGGTAAAAAATAGTTTAAAATATTTGGGTGTTTACTTAGGGGGTCAAATGAAAAATTGGATAGGTTTTGTTTTTTTTAACTGATTGAGGGTAGGTTAAAGAAATGCCATTGGCTTTTACCCAGAATTGCAGACGTATTATTAATAGTCTTTTTGTATCATTGTTGTGGCGCTGTTGTTTTGGAACCCTACCAAACCTTCCATCCATCCATTTGCTTCCACTTATCCTTTTCAGGGTCGCGGGGGGCGGTGGAGCCTATCCCAGCTGTCATAGGGCGAGAGGCGGGGTACACCCTGGACAGGTCGCCAACACACAGGGACAGGTTTGATTCATTTAGAAAGTAGAAAAGCAGCTTTCAGGTTACAGTTTTTAAAAGAGCTTTTTGTATCTAATCTGCATCTACATCTTTACCTTGGGTATTATTGGAACCTGTCCTCAAGGGGTCTCATTTACATTCATTTTGGGATTATGTGGCACTGGTTGGAATTATTGATGAAAAAGGGCAATACCACTGCAAGGCACTTGCTTGAACTTGTTGATGCTGTCTCCTTAGCAAGAAGACTGGAGGTTCGCTCTCTCCAGATTGTAGGCTTAATGCTGACAAAATTCAGGCAAGTATTATCAGAAGATGACAAAAGATTAATAAATGGATGGTTTAATGGAGTTTTAACACCTGATAAAACACGTTTTCTTTAAATTGTGCATTAGGCCACAGCTTAAGGATTTTAAAAGTCCTGGTCCTTTTCTTAGACAAGGAGAACAATTTATGGACACCACTGGATTCGGTGAGTGGAAAGATGTTGTATAGAGATGAGCTAAGGCTTTAAACAAGGTAAAGTTATAAGATAAAAAAGACACACATGGAGAGATCATTTCAAAGTTGGTTTTGATGTAAGACCTGTATGGGGGCTGCTTTATAGGCCACCACTGACCAAAAATACTGGTGATTTATGGTGGTGGATTTTACATGTTATTATTGCAGTTCATGCTTTTGTGTCTATCATCAAGCCCGAAGTTTCAGATAAATGTCCTTTTTGTTCAGTAAGAGACCATTTTTCATTGTACTGAACAATGTTTCAGATTAATGGATTTGTTTTCAGTACTTCATGACATTTGGGAAGCATTTGGAGACACACGACAGCCTTTATTTTTGGTTTTTCTTACGACATGAGAAAGAAGAAAAAAGGACGATTGTTGAATTTTTATCCTGGGTCAAGCAAAGTTGGCAATCTGTTTGAGTAGAAAATACAAGATTAATAACAGACAAAATACTGATTGTGTACAGCTTTTCAAGAATATGCTAAGAGCAAGACTGATTAGAATATAAACATTATTTCAAAATGGATGATCTGAATGTTTTTCAAAATCTCTGTGACTATGAAGGTAGTCTGTTTACTTGAAATAATTCAGAACAATTGAATGTTTATATGGATCATTATTAAGTAAATAAATGTGTTTTTATAAATCAATCAACTTTTCTTTCTATTATGTTCTCTATTGGAGATGAAAAAGGAGGTGTGGCTAACAAGTTAAAAGATAGGAGAAACATTTTGGACATAAAGATGTGTTTTGTGTGTTTGCATCTAATACAGATGGGACAGAATTATTAGCCCGCTATAAAATGTCATTGTTTAAAAGTATTTTGAGGCGCCAAAACAAAAGAAAACTTTAACGCAGCCTTTCCAAACATCGTAGTTTTATTTCTGATCCTTATATTTTAATCGCCTGTAGTCATGCAGTTTTTAAGTCTCACGTGTCTTTAGGCCATTCTTCTTTGGCAAATCTCTTAAGATCCTACAAATTTGATGATCTTCAGGCACAGACCTTGGTCTTCGGTTCACCCAACATATGTTCAAGTCGGGGCTTTGTGCAGGCCATTCAGTAGAGTTCACTTTTGTCTTTTGTAAATGATTCTTACCGAGAGTGATGCATGTTTGGGGTTGGTATTGTTGGAAGACAAAGAAACGCCCCAGACCCAGTTTTACAACCGACTGCTTGAGGTTTTCTTTCAAAATCTTCGCATATTAGTTCTTGGTAAATGGTAAGTGAGCTGGTTCATATATAGTGCTTTTCTACTATCTGAGCACTCAAAGCGCTTTGCACAACTTGTTCATTCACCCAATCACACAAGCACTTTTTCTAAGCTGCTTTCTATCTAACATTCCCACAGACATTCATAGTCCGATGGATGTATTGGAGGGCAACATGGGGTTAGTATGTTGCCCAAGAACATTTGGCATGCAGACTGGGATGGAACCACCAACCTTCTGGTTAGTAGGTGACCGGCTGTAGCTCAGGTGTAGGTCTTCGTAGTTCCTTCCACCTTGATGAGATTCCCAGTTCCAGTTCCTCAGATTTGACACGCTTTGAGCTTTACAAAGTTAATAGGTTTGTCCTCACCTGTAGTAGTCAGTTCGAATCCCATTCTGGTCACTTTTGAACTCTAAACTTGGCATTGGACATTTTGTCTTAGTTTACAACCACATTGTATAACAATGTTAAATGGGCTGGTTCCTATATAGCGCTTTTCTACTCTGAGAACTCAAAGCACTTATGGTAATAAACATTTTCATGTTTATTTTGCATCGTTTCAGTGAGTTTCAGCTATCCATAGTTATCAGCTCCCACAGTTTCATGTGATGCAATTTTAAGCTGCCATTTAATCAGACAGTATGTCTTTGTCAGCTGTGGAACGCTGCAGATCTCTGTCAAAACAAAGACGACATGTTAGAAATTCAGATCCAAGACTCAGAGATGTTAGGCAGTTTCAAGGAATGTTACGAGATATACAGAGTCAGAGTCACTGTGTCTGGTCATAATAAACAAGCTGATGGAAATGTATGGATCACTTTTTCTCGATTCTTTACAAGTTGTAATTTTTGGTCTGAAACGCGCTTTGTACCGCGTTTCTTTTAAAGTTGAAGTATGTCTAACTTTGATCACTATCCTTATGCTTTGCAACAGCAAACACACATCACAAATACTGCTCCGCCTCTCAGGAGAAATTCTGCATTTTAAGAGCACATGGTGCGTTCAGATGCATCAAGACTCTTGTTCTGTGGGACAAAAACGTCTCTTTAATTCATCTCTTCCTTGTTAACTCAAGATGAAATGGCACTGCTCTCTCTCACCTGGACACACAGACTAAAGCAATGAAATGCTGCAGGGCTTTTCAAATATTCACAGCATGTTTTCCGGGTGAAAGCACGCACATTCATAGTCAGGTTAGATTTTGGGATGAATTTGGGTTTGGAATCCTTAAATTCTCAGTGCAACTCAAACTGCCGTGAACGTTGCTGCTGGGTGAAAAACTGAGAGGGATGAGCTGAGATAAGAAAGATTTCCAGATGAGTTTGGGGACTTTGGGAAGGATTCTGGCTTTGGTTAGAGATGGGAGAGTGAGGAGGGGAGTCGAGGGGGGTTAAAAGCTTCAATGTTAGTTATTCTTCTGCTTGGCATAGAGGACCAAAAGAGAGGGAGGGCATCGGACATGTGGCTATCCCTTCCCTTTTTAAGGAAACTAATGCTTTTCACTTTCTTAATTAGATCCACAGCTATGAAAACATAAAAGGCTAAAGGTGCCGTACATGACCAGAGTTCATCCGATTTAACAAAACAGATGTGGCATCCATTAACCTGACTGATCTCTTTATGTATCCAAAATAATCCTTAGGAAGTTGCTGTTATTTTGAATAAAATAAAGAACCATTCTTAGCAACCAGCAGCTGAGATCTGGTTCACACACACCCTGTGACATCCACTCTGCATGCACAATCAACCCATCAGCTCAGTCTCTTGCTGTCCCTGCTGCTGCTTCAGTCGCTTGTGGACTTGGCACAGGATTCTGGAGCGAGCAGCAAAGAATAATGAGGTGATCACGCCATTGCTCCATGCTTCATTACACCCCCATCGGCTCCCAGATCTCCCAGGCCCAGAGAGGCCTTGCTCGGATTTAAGTGTGCATGTTATTAGTCTCCTATGTTAGACACTTCCTCCACCATTTATACTGTGTGATGAGAGAAGTCTGAAGTCACGAGAACTCAGATTTCCTGCTGTGTCCTGTCCTTGTGTTTTGGGGGTTTCTCAGGGGGAGAGAGAAAAAAAAATTGGATCATTTTAATGCTAGAACCAAAAATAATTCTCCAGATTGATACCAAGAGTGTTAGTTCCACAGACAAAGAACCTTTTTCAAGAGATTTTTCTACAAACCCCTAAGAGGAGCCTCAATTAATGGTTCTTTGAGGCCTAAGGCCATTAAGGTTGCTAGGGAAGGATGTATGTTGCCCAACCAACTTTGGTTGCTTTGCTCACCAGCAGATTGCCGCTGTTGTCTGTAGTTTGCAAAAAAACATTTGCCATTTTCTTCCCAAACAGTAGTGAAAATTGGAAAAAAGTGAAAATCTAATCGGAAACGCAGAACATTTGCCTTAAAAGTAAAGTCATGCCTTCCTGCTATGGGTTACATATGCATCACACTTTTCAGTTTCAGTGCTACTTGGCAAGGAGTCTGCATGTGTTTGGGAAGTCGACACATTTCATGACCAGGGCAACGTGTTAGCAACCAAAGCAAACGGAAGGATGTTTTTAGTACAACACCATTCTTTGCTACAAACTTCATGCTAGCAATTGAAGTAACCACCAGCAAACACTTGCCGACTGGTTGCAGAATACAGAATACAAAAAAAATTTGTTTTTTAATTTCTGCACCCTCAAATGACTATCAAAACGCTATTAAAAATTAGAATTGATGAATCAATTTCTATCCCAACCATAAAGTGGGGGCGAGATGGTTCTGCCAATCAAAACTTCTGGACACAAGTATGCTTAAACACTCTCAAAAATATCTGCAATGTACAGCAAATACAAACTATACAAGATAAATGTTGTTCCAAATGGGGCTTACACTCATACATGTGCAACTATTGCAAAGACAACTCTTCTGAGAACTATATGCATGCTATTCTGGCAGAGGATACGTGAGGACCTATCTACACGGTTTATTTGCTGTATCTCAACCTCACCCAAGCTGTGAACTTAGTAAACTAAACTAACATAAGTAAAGCAGATAAGGAAGTAATTACATCACACAAACTTCTTACTTCCTTATGCATCACTAAGAAAACTATCTTAGTGATACTAATGAACTGGAAATCAAAAAACTGTTTATGTATTAATCAATACAGAAATTTACTTCTCGATCACATCAGTCTACCTCCCCAAAAAACCAACTGGATGAATGTGTTTCTCTCTGGTCCCCACTGATCAATTCCATTATTCAGTGGGTGTGGTCAGCTGTAGTCTCGTTTCCCTGTATGCCTTCCAGGTGGATGAAGGCGGTCTCTGGTTGCCATTTTGGAGTATCTGGGTCTCTGCCTCAGTTGATGGTGATTGGGGACTGGGGTGGGTGCTGTCTCGCGGTCTTGGGGTGTGGGGCCTGGGGTGCTTGTGGTGGCGGGTCCTGACCCCCAGCCAGGAGGCTAGTGTCTTCTGGGTGCGTCTGAGTGAGGCACCTGGGGCGCTGGTCTCATTGTGCATTCTTATTTTTGCTCTATCCTTTTATCACGAATCCCCTTTTTCCCTCTCCTGCCTTTGACATTATCATACAGTATACCACAACTAATGTAATAACTGAAATAACACAAATAGAAATGAAGCCTGAACAAGAGGCCCCTATAGAGAATTTATGGAGCTGATCTTGGAAAAGCAAAATGTGTTTGGCACAAGAGTGCACTCAGATCATAACTCTGATTGCAAAAGCTTCCAGACAGGACAGGATTTAAAAAATCATAATAATAACAATTACATTTCTAATTTTAATGCAAAGCAAACATTTCCTCGTGCTGTATTTAACAGGTGAGCTGAATGACATTATGAACTATGCAATGTGTTCACAGTGAGCAGCTTGCGAACGATAATATTTCTAAAATATGTGTTTTCTGGCTCTTTTGACAGCTTAGAATATAGCAATGTGTAATGAAAACAGGAGAAATAGCACAGCACAGTAAACTGTTAGACGAAGTGCTTCAGGCAACAGACTGCACAAATTTTCAGCCAGGTAACAAACTCCTTTTAGTATTCTGTGCTATTCAAACACATAATGTGTGCAGCATAAATTCAGAAATTCACGGTTAGTTTGTTTGCTGCCGCCCGAATCCTGTGACCAGAAATATTAAACCACAGGCTGTAAATATAAGAAGGATGTAACTGTGACATAGTCAATGTGATATCACCCAGTGGTCGCTGTCATTTTAAGGCTTCTATGTTTGTGTAACAGCTGTGACCATGTTGGGTGTTTGGAGTCAAAACTAGACCAATTTAGTCCCGAGGTTTGAGCCAATGCTACTTAGCTTGATTGAGAAGCTGCATCCTAAAACAGTACAGACACAGATACCTGCTCATGGACTAATAATAATACTATAATAATATAGTAATACTAGAATTCCCTCAACTCTAGCACAAACTTTCTGGAAGGCGAGCATAAATTAGCTACACCTAACTGAAGACCCAACTCGTTTAGTTCAATTTAATGTTATAACGTTGGAAACTCTCCGATACATTTTTAGCAGATATAAACATTGGGAATTTCAACGCGAGGGTCTCGTTTCAGGACGACCTCAAGTGGCAGTTAGAGGAATTGCAGTTTTTCGCATTTCCATGTTGGCTTAATGCTTTTGCCATTAAACTTAGCAATTATAGCTATCACCAAATCAAACAGGAACGCTAACCTCTTTAACTTGTAATAATGAAGAAAAGATCATTCTCGTCGCTCGGGTGAGTATATACTGTATATTCTGTGTATTTATTATCTCATTCTTATTGCCTGTTTATGGCGTGTCCTTGTCTTCAATGTCATGCTGCTCTGTTGTATCTTAATTGCCCCTTGGGGATAAATAAAGTCTCTCTGATTCTGAAATAATACATCAGATTAACTCCTCTGAAATGTGACCTTACAGACAGCTGATTAAAAACTACAGCTAATCCTTTGCCACGCTGTTGAGTACAATCAGGCTACAAAGTCACAGATGCTGCAAATGATTCCACTGACCATAACTAGCTTCACTCCATATGAGTGCACAATATTTGCACATTATCTGACAGAACAAATATTGTGCAGGCTCCAGAGCTAAACTGTTATCTTCCACTTATACTATAAATGTCCAGGTTACTTTGTGCTTACATTTGACTTATGCGAATGTTATTCATAAATATGATTATTGCTTATTTCCAATTCCAAATGTATTTATGGGGCAACCGTGGGAAGCGCACCTGTAACCGGAAGGTCGCCGGTTCGATCCCCGGCCTTTCTGTCCTGGTCGTTGTGTCCTTGGGCAAGACACTCCGCCTACTGGAGTCTGCCCCAGGGCAGCTGTGGCTACAACCGTAGCTTGCCTTAGTGTATGAATGTGAGCGTGAATGAATAATGGCATTGTAAAGCGCTTTGGGTGTCTTGAAAAAGCGCTATATAAATCCAATCCATTTATAAAGCACATTTAAAAACAACAAAGTAACAAACATGTAACAAATAAACACAATAAAACAAGAGACCTCCCACACACACACAGACAAACATGCGCCTACACACTTCAACAAACATATTCAAAAAGAATTCCTAAATTATATCATGATATAATTTGGGGACGATATCACCAAACCCCTGGTTCTAAAAGTAAACGTTTGAGTAGCTTCAGATTTCGTTGCTCATATGTGAGCATACATCAGTTTCCAAGAGTGACTCCTTTCTTGAAGGAATGCACCTGAATAGGTTGCAAGTTCCCCTGACCTTGAGTTTGTCATACCTCCTGTAGTTTCCTGAGTCAGCTAGCTGGTTTCCTGTTTCTATGTCTGAATATCTTTCTGTTCCTGAGACCATCCCTTGGTCAGGTAACAGATTTCCTGTTTCTGAGTCAAAATATGTAGATGACATTTCTGTTCCTGAAAATATCTATGGATCAGCTAACCAATTTCCTCTTTCTGAATGATCATACAATCTTTCCGTTCCCTGATGTATCGCCAATTCCTGAAACTGTTAGTGAATCTGGGTAATCTGGCATTTCTTTGAAGCAGCCACAGTCTGTCATCATTTTATTTGATGTCTTTCCTGATACCAAGTCTGAATCGAAGGCATTCTGTCCTGAGTCTGTTCTGCCATGTGCATCCTGATCCTGAGTCAGCCAATGACGTCTATCCCCTAGAGTTGTTTGACGTCTGCGTCAACCTCCATCAATCTAGACAGTCATTGCCATAGACTCGCAGACCAAGGACCTTATATCCGCCAGCTTCACTAGGATCTAACTGGTTTCCAGCTGGTCTTGCTCTCAGGCCTTAGCCTATCTATGATTTTCCTTCAGCTTCACTGCAAAGATCAACTGAGATAATTTCTGAGGTGCCTTGACCACCTTCTACTCGGCTTTTACAAGAATTCTTCAGGTTTCTGTCCTTGTGACAACCTTCTACCCAGGCCTATCGTCACAGTAGTTTCCCCTGTTTTCTCTGCTTCTATATGTCTGCATGTCAGAATCAAAATTAGAATATGTCTGTATGTATGGATGACTTGATTGAATTTTTCAGCAGCTTGTGTTATACTCTGAAAGAGTAATATGAGCCAATTTATTGTTAAATGTTATACTTGTTTCCTACTCTTTTCTCTACAAATGCTGCTGACTCAAACATATGGTCAAATTACGACACACTGAGATACAGTCCATGCTACACTCTGTCACGTTCATTGCTGCGTTCAAACCTAAAGTGCAGCAACATTTAAAAAAAAAAAAAAAAAAAAGTTTCCAAGAGTGAAACGTGCTGGAGATCCCAGACAAACCCAAGCAGTCTGCCACACAGAGGCGTCACATTCACACATCAGTGTAGAGGTGAAATCTGACACACAGTCTGAAGGCTGAGCACACAAACAGCACGTTAACAGCCCGCTCTGACATTTACTCACAGATTAACCTCGGCACATCAACGCTTTGCTTTTTCACTCTGATAAAACCTGAAGACCCAAAGGACACACTGTAAAATATAACTTGTTGTTTCAACTTAAAAATATGAGGTAAAGGGCTGCCTTAAAATTTTAAGTTAAGTCAAGAAATAGAGTTTGTTCTTATAACACAACCAATTGTTATCTTAATGAAAAATCACATGTTGTCTAAACTTTCATCTTAGTTTAGTTGACTGAGATTTGTTAGTCAGTTCAACTCCTTTAATTGTCATCTTTACTTGGGAAAACCCTTTCAGCTAAATTAAAATAATCTATTGTTTAAACTCTTGTCCTAGTTCAGTTGACTTGGGTTTTTTAGTTAATTCAAATACTTTAGTAGTTCTTTTAACTTAGGAATCTATTTTAGCTTAACTAACATAATCTGTTAGCTAAGTTGATTTAAGTTTATTAATTAACTGAGCTCCTTAAGGTAGCTGAGTGAACTTGTAAATCAGTTTCATTTTAATTATCAGAGTTGATTGACTGGATGTAAAGAAAAATGTGTATTAAACATCTTAAGTTTTGTTTTTGTTTTTTAGCTTTCTAACATCCATTTCAGCAAAACTACCTGTTAGGTTTATCTTAGATCTCAGGTTTAAATACCTACATTCCTTTAAATTAATTTTCTGTTGTTTACAGAAAAAAAAATAAAACCCCACAGATTCCATTAAAGTCTATCTGATCATTTCATACAGAAAGTTTGTTTTAAGAACATGACAAGACAATTACTCATGAGCACCCAACATTCACCATTTATTATGCCATCTTAGTCATCTGAGAAACAGAAAAATCAGTGACGTAGCTCATCAGGCTCACAATCCATCAAAACTCAAAGGCTGCTCCCTGTGAAACAATAAATTTGAACTTGGTCTTGAGCCCAGTTTGGGTGAAGATTAAATTCTGACCAATACTCTAGGAGCAGTAGTGATTCTTGTGAAGTAACAACATAAAGTCTGCATTAATGTAATGTATCAACGGGACACTTGCTATTTTAGAAAAGTTATTCTTTACATTTGCAAAATTTTTAAACTTCATTGTGCTCAGTCACACCTGTTAGCATAAAACTTGAAATATTAAAATAGTACAAAACCTTTGATAAGTGACAGTAAAGATCAGTTTATAACAAGTAAGACATCAAACTCTTGTATTTGTCTTCGTTTACAATTGCAACAAATTCCACAGAACCAATATCTCTGAAAATGAGTGCATGCTTCTGAAACATTTGATAATATGAATATTTCAGAAACATCAGTTTGAGTCTGCTCAATTGCAAAACAAAGAAAAAACTACTGACTTGCATGAGATAAGCATCTGCAGAGTCCACCATTATATTGTTGTTCACATAAGTTTCTTAAACCATGAACAAATGAGTAACTGTCTAATCTGGAATGTAAAGTGTATTTAGTGACATACAAAAGTGAGAATGAGAACTTGCAAGAATAAAAAAACAAACAGTAAAATAAAAACTGTCCTTAACACTAAGGAGCATACAATTACAGTTCTGCATGGCTTTCTGCAAGAGTCTGTTTCTTAGACCATGCACTAGTGAGATGCACTGCCTTCCACCAATGTTCATTAGGATGTTCTGAATGACTTCAAAGATGTCCTTAAGTTCCTTTGGATAGTCTATGTTGAGGGCAAAAAGAAGGCCCATCAGCATGGAAATGGCACTTGAGACATCCCTCAGATTAGACAGGATTACTGCCGCCTCAAGGACAACCAACACATCGATGATGTCTTCTTCTTTCACCATCGCAATGCCAACTTTCATCCTCTTAGAAAACGTGTCTTCAATACCTGTCGGCTATAAAAGGGTTCAAAGACAAAAAATAAAATAAAATTACACAATTACAATTACACAATATCCCTTGTGCTTAAGAATTCATGTCTTTCCAAAGAAGAGCCATACTGATGCTTTGGATGATGGTGATTGGCTTTGGGTAACACTTATTAGTTGTTAAAGTTTTTTCAGAATGAGATATGCACCCCCATGTTACAAATCCATTTCTTGCTTTAAACAAAGACCATGTTCATAAATAACTGAGCATGTCTTCAATTGCAGAATTCAAACAAAATTTTCAATTTAAATGGTAAATGGCCTGTATTTGTATAGCGCTTTACTAGTCCCCTAAGGACTCCAAAGCGCTTTACACATTCAGTCATTCACACACATGGGTGGATGACTGAATCGTGGCTGAAGAGTTGACAGTTCGTCTTATAATTGGAAGGTTGCCGGTTCGAGCCCCGGCTCCGACAGTTTCAGTCGTTGTGTCCTTGGGCAAGACACTTCACCTGTTGCCTACTGGTGGTGGTCAGAGGGCCCGGTGGTGCCAGTGTCCGGCAGCCTCGCCTCTGTCAGTGCGCCCCAGGGCGGCTGTGGCTACAATGTAGCTGCCATCACCAGTGTGTGAATTTAAATCTACGTATGCTAAATATTGGCTGTGCTCTAAACCAAATCTGGCTGAGAATACATGAAATGTGCAAACTGCAGCTACACTACAGGATCAGATTATGGCTCCATGGACAATGCTTCTTTAATCAGTTTATTGATTAAAGTTTATTTTTCCCCCTATATTAACAGCATGAAAAAAGAGCATATAGACATGGCTGAACAGGTTGCATAATTGGCACTGAATATCAACATCCACATTTACCCAGCTGCCCAATGACTCTCGGCCAGTAACCTTTAATTGCTTACCCAGTCTACACAGTCTCTTTTCCAGGGTCCAGGACATTTCACCAAAGTATTGCCCCCCACAGCTGTAGCAGCCACTGCAGCCCCTTAAATATCCTAATATCTCTGCCATTACAATATACAATGTGAGAAATCAAACGTAAAGCTGAAGTGAACAGTACAGCAGCGAAATGTCAAAGACCCTGGTGAAGACATGAATAAACACAAGACACTAATAATCTCAATGCTAGCTTGCCAGTTAGTTTCTCTGAAACCCAGACCAAATCCAGTGTCAAAGATCTTGTAATAATACATTTGGTGAGGAAAAAGTACACATGTTATCATGTGGCATCTATTGTTTCATAGATGCCACATGTTTCATTTAAAATCCACTGTGGTGCTGTCATTATTAAATTTACTAAAAGAAACAATGCTAACCTTCACAGTCTTGAAAGTGTGTGAGGGATCTTCCTTTAGAAAATGAGGTCCTCTGTCCTCTTCCTTTGTGTAGGGCTCTGGTCAAAGAAGTCAAAAAGAAAACAAAAACACTTTTTAAACAGTGTTTATGAAGCATGTAGACAGCTCCAAATTCACAGCTTTTTGATACATAATTCCATCAATATATGATTATCATTGGAGATTTTGAATCAGGCTTATCAGGACATTCAAGTAGAATATGATATCCAACCTACCACCAATATACACAGATTCTGTAAAAGTTACCACACTAAATGTCCAGTTGTGAAATATGATGACAGACTTTACTTATCAGCTTTCTTTCAATGAGTTCATCAGTTGAACTGGATAACCTAAAACTTAAACAAAGGATTAGATTTCGCAGTTGAACACTTACATCATCTCCGAAGCATCTTATGAGCCTAGTTAGCCCTCCTATGCCGCTCTTGATTTTGTACAGCTCCACGAACCGCTCCATAATGGTCAAGCACAGCAAAAAGGAACCCTTTCAGGTCAACAGATGTAAGACGGGCAAATTCTGCTTCAACCTGAGCAATAGAAGAAGAGGGGTGGAGAGTACAGGCAGAATAAAAAAAAGATTCTTTGAGACCCAAATTTAAGCAAACAGTCATCTGAGGCCCATTAGAGAAAACACAAACACACAAAAGCAAACAAACAAAAAGATGCACTTTACCTGCCGTTCAGCAAACAAGGAAGTTCAGAGAACAATAAGCTCTGTCTTGAAATCTTTTAAAGTAGAATGATTGTGAAAATGACTTATGTGATGTAAAACTTTAGTAAACGTGCGATTAAAAGAACACTGAGTAAAAGGACAAGTAACAATTTCCTTATTCCTCAGATGTTTACCTTGATGAGCAATACTGTTTTAGTCCAACTGCCTCATTAAAGTTACACAACAGGCTTTTTACATTAAAGCCAGCAAGTCCATTACATACTCCCTTTTTAGATCTGAAATACTGTGCACATTCTGTGTATATGTAGTGGACAGCAATTTACCCAAAAGAACGCAAAGTTTGCAAGTCCACCTCATTTAAATGACAAAGTCAGATGTGATCATCTAGACCTGTGAAAATAAATTGATGACAAACTTGCAGTTATGGATGTTATTACAACCACAAGAACCTAAACAGTCTGCTCCATTGCTTTTGTTAATGAATCATTTGTTGGTAACACGTCTGAATATTTAGTTTATGCCACCTGCATGTGATCATCAATAGTGCCATATTACTTCTTAAGAAGTACCCTGACACTACAATCTTTATATCATTTGTTCTACAGAGCTATTAAATTACAATATAATCTGTGGTGTTTCCAGTATGACAAAATGCACAAATTGTAACTTACCATTTGACTCCACTGACAAAAATAAATCCCCAGCATCAAGTTTGGCTTCACAGACCTAAAATAAGTAAAATAAAAATATATGTTATAATTATATTGTTTTCGCCATTTATTCATGTTTGCTAATTTTCTGACATATAAACAATGTTAGTTTTGTTACAATACAGAGAATGCAGTTTAATTAAAAGGTAAATTATGCAAAAAAAAAAAAACCTTCTGCAGTATACCATGCCAAAAATCAGTGTCTCTGATGCCAATTATTTTATCACTACAGCTCTTTTAGTATGGAAACTCACACAATCTAGTCATACTGATCACAAGAGTTCAAAAATAAGTCAAAAATAGTGAGCTGTTGTTAAGCATAAAGCATTTCAGGGTAACAAATAACTGCACAATAGAATTAAAGCAAAAACTAAACACACTGGAGGACTATCTGATAAAAACTAATATAATGCTGGTTTGTAGACCATATTTTGTCTCAGTCCTCAGTGCACTCTTGCAGCTTAGCATGCAGCAGTTAATAACAACTTAAGTGATTACATAGGGGTAAACAGATGACAACAAGCATCCGAGTCCTGCCAAAAAGTTCTTTTTGAACCCAGTCAGTTATTGGAAATATTGCCAAAATGAACTTCCACCAAAATACAACAGCCTGTGAACTTGAAAGAAATTTACAAGTACAGAGACAATATGAAATAAGCTTTATTAATTAGCTGAGTTAGCTTGCTAATATCGCAACAGTGGTTGAGTGCACAACCTTAAAGCTAGCGGCACAATACTTGTGATTTGGTCAGCGCCACATTAAACCCATAGAAAAGGCCATATGTCAGTTTATTAGGTCAAGTTTGGTCATGACACACAAGCTGGACCTTGTCGGCTAAAGTTTCATTAGCTAAAGCAAACATTTCGGTAAAAGAGAAAAACACACATCATGCCATAAATTCAAAACATGTTCCAACTTTTGTAGCTCTCTTTCCTTATAGTTATAACCAATGTTACTCACCTTGAAAGCATATTCCAAAGAAGACGATTAGAAAACGTCCAAGTAAAGTGAGCATGTCGTTAACCGCCAATTCCCCATGATGCACCTCGGTAGCAGTCACGTGAGGCAGTTTTGAATCCTGCTGTGCTCAACTTACCCACATTGTCAAGTTCACATAAGTTGCTGATTTAGCTGGACATGAGTTTTCAAGTTAGCTTTTTTTGGTGTAATTGGGACGTTTTTAACTTGTAATTCTATGTTATAACAACAACTTCAGTCATCTATCGTCAAACTGATATAGAATAATATGTTGAAATAACAAACATCTAGAATTACATTTTACAGTGCAGGAGGTCACAGCTGTCCAGCCTGACAGCTGTATGTACACAAGGAGAAGAACAAACATGTGAATGTGTAGTGTTCATGATACTGCTGAGGTGGTCAGTCAGTTAAAGAGTTGGTCAACAACAAAAATCTATTGTGTGCGTCATTAATCAATTTGAGCTCGTCAAGCTTAAAGAATTGCAGCTTTGGCCATTTTGCACATTTGGCCTTTTAAAGGTTTGTCAGTCAGAAAAAAGAAATCTAGATTATCCTCATTTGCTGAACCTCATACATGCAATCACAGGTGAAGTGGGCAGGAGCCAATCAGTCAGGAAATGTACTCACCATTTGGGTACAGCAACAGAGACTCCTACTGTGTGGTTAATCGAGGAACTAATCCATCCAGGTTCAAATGAGGATAAACCAGAAGCCTCAAAGAGTCTTCAGCACACTGCTTTGCATGACACAGTAACTCTTAATTACATATGCAGCATCCCCTTTTAAAACAATTATGCAGAAAGGAAAATCCATTAATTAATCCTTCACATTTTTTTTATTTTTTAAATATAGATATAAAGCAAGTGCATATACGCAGAAAGAGGTTTAGATTCAGTCCTCAGGTTAACTTCCAGTTCACCATCTTTACTTTCACTCTGCCTTTAGACCAAACACACAGGCGTCTCTGAGGGTAACTTTATGCCTGAGGACAGCATGCTAGTGCCTTTGTCCTCCATTTCTATTTGCTTCTCCTACAGTCATGCTAATAGAGAAAGTGGAAAGTTCCTCAACCTACACATCCCCACGTCGACCAAGAAGTTAAAGGGGATCAAAATAAATTTAAAACAAGTTTAACCAAAGAATGTTTTTTTTACCTAACTGCTGTGATCTTGTTTCCTTTCAACACAGTCGATGACAAGTCTGCAACAAAGGTGTCGCTAAATTCACAACAACATGGACAGAAATATAAATCTAATGCTCAATCTAATTAAACTTGGGCTCAACTTTAGATAAAGCCCAGTAAACCAAACCATTTACGACTGACCTGCAGATATTTCTGGCAAAGATTTGAAAACTTTATAGTCCAAACTGTTACATTTCCTCCATCAAAGGTTTAATAAAGCCTGGACTTGACTATCAAACCATTTCTGCTCTGCTGCTTCATTTTAATATTTAAAGCCATTTATTATGTTAATGTGCACTAATCAATGTGCACACACAAAACGTAATAGTTCACCTTGAGCCTGAAGCTAACGCTGTAAATACAGTTCTGATGGCATCAAGCATAGTTCAGTGTGTATATATCACATTATGTCAGTTCAAAATCTTAGCAGTCATGCTAAAACCTTCCCGCTTTAGAAGCTTTAAATTCATGATGTTTGTAGTTGCACTGTTCCCTTTAATAAAAACATTGAACTTTTCTTTTTGCAAAATAAGGAATCTCATTTGCCATTTGAAAAGAGCATTCGTGAGTTTTCCTGGTGGCACAATGCTAGGTGGGTTTCTAATGTCTGACCAACTGAAAACTCAACAACAGTTAGCTAGACTTGTAGTCAGAAAGGAGCGACTTATAAAAACCAAATAATATTGGTCAGTATGTTGTATGCAACCCTCTTTTTTTTAATGAAAGTGGATAGAGTCGGAGCGCAAAGGCTGCAGAGACCAATCTGCCAGCAGAAATAAGTCCGTCTGAGACAGAATCATCTCTTAAATCTCTTCTTAAAACACACTTGATTTTGGTCGTGTCCAAATTCATGGGCTGCATCCTCCTGAGGACCCGGCCTTCGCGGTCTACGTGGGCCGGGTCCTCAGAAGGTCGGGTAGGCCGGAAGTAAACGGCTGTGAAATTGGACGGTCTAGCCTTCTGATTAACGTCACCGCTGTCTCGGTGGAGTTTAATAAACTCGGCCGTCTGCTCCTTGCTATCTAAAATATAACAGGACACTGGCATAAATTCTCAACCATCTCACACTTCTGTTTAATCAGTTTTCTGTTTGACGTTTATTCAGCTGTGTGAAAACCACCCGGGGGATTAATAAAGTTTTATTTTATCTAATCTAATCTAATAACTTTAATCTCAGCCAAACCGATTTACTCACGAACAAATAAAACACTGAAAAAAGCCAAACAATATCATTTTAGGTTGTCTAAGTGACTTATATATTACATTTAACCTGAGTAGCGAAAGTCCGCGGTGATCTGAAAATGATGTGCCGGGAGTTGTGCCGTTCTCGGCGGCTTCAGTGACCCTCGAGCTCTCGGTTAGCTATCGAGCTGGTGGGTAACAGACGTCGCCGAAAACGTCGAAGCACTTTTGCAAATATGTGATACCTTGATAAACCGAGCAGATATTTGAAGTTTACACAGCTACATTCTCGCCTGAAAATATGTTAGAAGTTTATTTTGTGACCCAGAAAGATTAATAAGAGCAATTTTAAAACTTAGTAGCGGCCGCCATTGCCGGAAACTGGAGTTTGGCTGGGCCGCGCTCTGAATTCTGGGATATGGTGTGTGCCACGAAGGACACACCCGACCCATCCTTCAAATTCGGGGAAAAGGAGGACGCATTTGTCAGCTGCATTCGGAGGAGTCTACGAATTTGGACAGCCTTCGGCGCGTCGCTGTGACGTAATCGGTCTACAAATGCGTCCTCAGGAGGATGCAGCCCATGAATTTGGACACGACCTTTATCTGACCTCCATCTTTATTTCTTTCATCTCTGAGCTACAGAGGAGGCTTTAAGTGTCCGTCAGAGCACTGCTTGGTGGAATCGGGCAGTTGCTCATGTTTGCACTTTGATCAGTTCTTAAAACTCTGAATTCTTCCTCAAATATTTAGATTTCATTGGCACTTGTGTGCACATGAGTAAAAGGAGCTACTCTCTGTGAATACTTTAATAACCAAGTACTTTCTGTCAAATAAATGATTGATTAACATTATCAGGCGTCTCTCCAGTCAGTGTATCACCCCAAGGACTAACTCAAACTCTTGACTTGCAGCTGATGGTAAATGGACTGATTCTTATATAGCGCTTTTCTCCTCTCCCGGAGTACTCAAAACGCTGTATACAACATGCCTCATTCACCCATTCACACTGACTCATACAAGCACTTCTAAACTCAAGTACAAACTAATAAACATTCACACACATTTACACTCCGATGAACGCATCGGAGGGCAGCCTGGGGTTAGTATCTTGCCGTAGGATATTTGACATGCAGACTGGGGAAGCCAAGGATCGAACCACCAACCTTCCAATCAGTAGCTGATCCGCTCTACCACCTGAGCCACAGCCATGGCTGCAGCCTCAGTAAACAACTAGATAGGAAAGGGTGAATAAGGTAATTAAAATTCTTTGGGGGTGTCCAAATTCAGGGGCTGCATCCTTCGGAGGCCACATTTGTAGGTCGATTACATCACAGCGACGCGACAAAGGCTGTCCAAATTCGTAGACTCCTCCAAATGCGGTCGACAAGTGCGTCCTCCTTTTCCCCAGATTTGAAGGATGGGCGTATCCTTCGTGGCCCAATCTATCCCAGAATTCATAGCGCGGCTCAGCCACTTCCAGTTTCCAACAATGGCGGCAGCTACTTAGTTTTAATATGACTCTTATTACTCTTTCTGGGTCACAAAATAAACTTTTAAGATATTTTCAGGCGAGAAAGTAGCTGTGTGAACTTCTGCTCGGTTTATCAAGACATCACATTTTTGCAAAAGTGCTCCGATGTTTTCGGAGACGTCTGTTACCCACCAGCTCGACAGCTGACCAAGAGGTCGAGGGTCACTAGAGCCACCAAGAACAGCGAACTCCTGGCACATCGTTTTTAAACCCCCGCGGTCTTTCGCTACATGGTATACAAGTCACTTAGATAACTTAAAAACTTATTGTTTGACTTTTTTCAGTTTTATTTGTTCCTGAGTAAATCGGTTTGGCTGAGATTACAGCTGAATAAACGTCAAGGATGCAGCCCCTGAATTATGGACACCCACACAATATCCACAATCATGTGGCTATTACACCAAAACATCCAAACATCGGATGAACAGCAAATGAGAAAAACAGCAAAGAACCAGTGTGTTCCCTAAATTGTCCAGATCCTAATTTGATCAAAAATCCACTTAAATGTGTCCCATCCCACAAACCAGAGGACCAAAAGTATTTAATGCCAATGTTAAGGTGGCGGACATCATAGAACACCAACAGAGCAACTACTGATGAAAACAGTCTTAAGGATGTTCTCCCATCAGCTGAAGGATGAGATCACACGGCAAATGAATCCTCTAATACATTATACATAACTTCCAGTACAGTCTAGCCTTATGGGATCACTGCTATTTAACTGTCTGAGGTCTAAGTAGCTCTTACCCTAAGAAACGCATTCTAAATTACAAGCATTAATTAATTATCACCAATACTCCTCAGCATTGAGGATTTCTTGGATATCACATGCTTTGGAATTACTGTATAAAGCTGTAAGGTCCATGTTTTTTGAGAATGATACACAGTGATCTCTCAGGGTGACATAGCCCACATTCAGTCTGATTTTACACAAAGAGATAACATCTATAACTGCTTCTCCAGCAGCCCACACCCAGTTCAGTCGGGTCAGAAGTGCCGGCTAAATGGATGCTGGATTATTTATGAAGAAGATTAACAGCTCATGTTTCTGCCTTTTCACCAAAGTCTAAAGCATTATCGTGCTTTTTATCTCTCCTCCATCCTGCTGTTCTATGCTGCCTTTCTCAGAGCAGCTTCATCCTGGCGCCACGCCGCATCTCCTCTCACCGGGTTCATTAGTCGCACGTCGCCTTCCCATCCAAACGGCGCTGCCTTCCACTGGCACAGCGAAAATAACGAGGAAGCCTCGGTGGCTGCGCAACAAGACAAACAGGCAGAGGAAAGATAACAGTCACAAATTACAGCGCACAACAGACTCGCACAACTTTCCCTGGCTACACAAACTCACACTGTGACACAGCAGCAGTGTGTGTGGGAGCTAAGGTAGAGAGGTTTGCTCGCACACTGAAGTCACATCCCACACAAGAGCTGTAAAAATATAAAGAGGAGGATGCTTCCTGGTACTTGGAAAAAGCTTTACAAAGAGAAACTTTAGTTCACAGTTATATGCAGAGGATCTACACACACTATACGTGCTCAAAACAGCAGCCATTAGGTTTAGTAACTCCTGGCTTTCTAAAATTATGTCACGCGTAGAAGAGAGCTACTTCCTGTTGGAGATTACACAAACCTGCTTTTGCCAGAATTCTCTCAGAAAGATGTTTTTTGCCACGTACGAGGTGGAACTGGAACAAAGACTTTATCTATTCCCTGGGAATAAAAATATGCCCACCTGACCTCCGCTAGAACTACCCAGGAATCTCACAGGGGTCTTTGGCTACACGTCTAATCGATTAATCGATTAGCCAACTGACAGAAAACTAATTGGTCATGTTGATGCAGTTATCTCGAAGCAATCTCAATAAGATACTCCCCACTTTGTAATAATGGACATGTCATCATCAACTGATAATAAAGATGGCTATTGACTTGCCGCTGGCGACTGCAGCCTCGGTAAATAAGGCTGCGGCTGAGGTGGATAAGGTTGGCCATGTCATTAAAATGCATCATATCCACTCTGCTAGCACTCTGACACCCATCAGACACACCTCGACTTAACTCAGCCTCCTCCTTACAAATGATTATCAATTGTGACTAACAAACAAAATCATATTCTTTTGATATCAGGTTTTATACATGTAAGTGCTATAAGCCATGCTAACCATGCAGATGGTTACAGTCAGAGTTACGGATTCATTGGAATAACAGCAGGGACAGTGTTTGACTGGAGGCTGCATTTCTGGCAAATCCCATCTGCACTTGAGCCGGAGGGCTGCACTGAATCCACCGCAGCAACCAACACCCTGCGCTGCTTATTTAAATAACGCTGTATTTGTACGGCTTTGTAAACTTCCCTAATGTTTTCCTGCTTACATGAAACTTGAGGCAAGATCTCACTTTTAGACAGCAACTTCAAAGGGACGCTCGACACAGGCTGCCATACTACTGTTACTGCAGTAAAGCTCAAACGCACATGTAAGGATGAATTCATGCAGCATGAATACTGACAGCAATAGTGTATTTTTAATATCATTGATATTTGAAACTAAAAAAAAAGAGCTTATTAGAAGCCCTCAGGTGTATTTTAGGTCTTAAAAGTCATTTTTGATGATGAATTTTGATCACTTTTAACACAGAATATCCAACTAAATGTGTAATTTACTTATGTGGTGTAAAAATAGATAAATAGTATCAATTAACAAAGAAGAAAATAAAATGTTGTCTAATTGTTTATAATTCTTATGTCCTTGTGTGTGTCGTTTGTCTGGGACTGATTCATATATAGAAAATATTTGCATTAATCTTCAATGACAGCTGATGTTTAGGGAGGAGCCGAAGCACATTAGCTCTGTCTCAAAACATTATTTACGAACAGATTGCACTAATTGTAACATTTTTGGGGATTTCTAATTTTAACATGAGGGAATCGAGATTATTGGTTCTCAAAGGATAAGACTGATTCTTAAATATGTGTTAGCGTTCCCTGTGTATGTCTGTATATCGTTCAGTGAATGTAACTGTTTCATGAATGTTAGATTTGTATGTTAATTAACTGGCCCATCATCTATATCCCTGCTGTTACAACACTCTGTCACTGTTGTTGGTTACACTGAAGTACATATGAAAACTGTAATAGCCAGAAGTAGCAGCTTGTGTCTTGGAAAATGGGATTATGCAGTACGTGTAGTAAATGGTGATGTCTGATTTCCTGCATGATATGATTTTTCTAAATTATCTCATCCAGGTTTCTTAAAGTCATCTGAAGATGCTGGTGGACTCTGTGTGCCCACCACCTCCAAGGGTACAACGTAGGGACGCCCACACAGAGCGGCTGCTTCTGCTGACCTTCCTGCATTTAACACACTCTCCATATCCTGTCAGCTTTTATGTCATGTCTTCAGCCTGACTCAGCATCCTCTCAGGAAAATTTCACTGCTGTGTCGTGTCTTTGTGCTGCCGTTCATCACAAACACTCCCGTCCTTTCTTTGGTAAAAGTAGCAACAATAACACTATAAAAAAATATCAACCTCAAGGAATTTTTCCTTGTAATAGCTGAAGTTACAGTTCCCTGTTAGTGTTTTTACTATTTTATGTGACATTTATGGAATAATGTAACTGCTTTACTATGAACGCTGCTTTTTTTTTACTACAGCACATTTTCAAGGTTGTGTTCATTTGAATTACTTTAGATGTGGTTTAGTTTAGAAAACAGCTCCTCTTTGATTAACAAAGTATATTAAAGTGTGTTCATGTAAAGACGAGGTTCAAATGATTCAAACTCAAGGTTGTCACATTACACATGCAGCGGCAACATCACTTATGGACTTTCAGTATTTAAAGTTTTATGAACCACAAAATCCAAAGCTGTTAGTTTACTTTCATTACGTGCTTCAAATTTAAAATAATGGAGTAACTTCTTCTTATTCAAATCACTGGCAAAAGGTTATGAACCAACACGACAGGAGTTGCAGTGTTACAGAAAACATGATCATTGCTTCAGGCTGTGGGACATTTTTCTGTGACTCACGGTTGAGTCTGACTCTCCACACACAGCTTTTGTGGAGTGATGGATGATGTTTACTACATAAAAACTAGTTCTTTACTTTATTGGAGCCAAAGTTGAGAATAATGACTCCCAAAGGTAAGAGCGGAGGATAAAGGGAGACTTTAGAAGGGCAGCACTACTCCCATGGCCTTTAGGGGAACTTTAGTGAGTGTCACAGTCCAGATGATGTCTAAGACCAACATGAGGCACCTGCTGGGCCGCTTGTTGAAGTTGAGGCAAGTAAATCTGACCCATAGTTACACGTGCACCGAGGTTAAAATGGGCTACTTTTTGACTACAGAGCTCAGAGTCCCACACCAACGGAATAACTGTTCATGCAAGTGTGACTTGATAATGAAATAAATGGAAAGAAATGGTGCTTTTGGATTTGAAATTTAAACTGCAGACATTGGAAACTCATGATGGGATGACGGGAAGCCATGTTGGAAAATGGGACAACCACACATACGAGCAGAATGAAGAAGGGCTTTGTGCTTTCCAGACTGGAGGCAACAACAAAGAGCTGAGGTTGCACAGCCAGCAGCACACGGCCTGGGGAGCAGTTGGAAGAATATATTTCAGAAAGGTAGTGATGTGGTTGTTTTTCAGGCAGCCTGTCAGAGAAAAGATGGGCTGACAGAAGCACATACAGAAAGTGGCCGCTGAATAAACAGCTACAACATGTATATGTGGGTTGCCACATAAAAGCATGCTAGGACCTTAATAGTCTAGTACATTACCTGCTAATAACTGGGTGTCATGTGTGCTGCCTCACTGCTCTCAGGTAGACCTCAGACTATTTCCAGTGAGAACATGTCTCAAACATATTGTGTGGAAAACAGCAACTGTGGGAAATACGCCACCCTGATTCCCCCTCTAACTCACAGCAGTGATCGTCACACTTCAGCTCACCTGATTGTTGCTAATTCAGCAGCTCTGTTGAGCGATTTACCTGCTTTTCAGCTCCATTTAGCAGATTCTATTCTTATTAAAGGCCTAGAAAAAAGAAAGAAACTGTTTTCTACTCTTTAGTAACCACACCTTGCTCACCTGGTTCAGTAACAGTGGTCTCTCTCTCCGTCTCTCTGTTTAGTATAATGGTTGAGTGAGAGGAGTGCACAGTACTGCGAGTAATAGACTTTGTGCTGCTTCCAGCTTTCTCTGAGTGATCACAGAGTCACAGCACAGCTACTGTTTTTAAGTCAAGCCTATTGTGATTTTGTAGCAGTTACAAAATCAGACACAAGTTGTTGTGAGTCGTCATCACTGGGTGGGACTTTGCTGATTTCCTGAAGCACAAAAACAGCCCTGTAGCTAAACTTCCTGTGGCTGTTGGCCATTTTCTAAAGTCGTTTCTGTGATTTTCTCCTGCCCGTTAAAGGAGATAGGCTCAGTTTACGGGGACACAACTTTCTGAAATATAAAATTAGCTGCAGAAAGATCATCTCTCACAAATTTGATCTAATTTGCCAAAGTCTCATAATGTGATGCTGCAGATGGGCCTTGAGGTGATCTCTGCTTGATGGCACGGTTTTGCAGAGTCCGATTTGATTAGTAAATACTCCTAAATTCTCATATTGATAAGATAAGGTGAATGTGGCCGTTTGTGTTTATTGGAATGGATAACACATTTGTAGGAAATATGAACTACTTTATTTTTACATCAGGCTGCAGTGCAGTCTTGAAATGGCTGTAAGACTTGAAAGCCCTAAACCGCCCCCAAGGACTCTGGGCTTTGGTGAACACTGCTGTGATCGAATGGCTTCTGAGAGCTGGTCACACATACAGACCTGCAAGTGAAGTTACTTGCATCCCTTTGGCAGATGTTTAAAGGATCAAGTCGCATGGAGTTTTGGAATGACCCTCAAAGTTTGGCTGTGTGTAAGAATGGCGCCTCGGGCCCACAAAAACACAAGAACAGAAGAAGAAGAGAAAGGGCAGCTAAGAGGCTGACAGGACTTCAATCGACTGTACAAAGAATACTCGGAATAAAAGTCGGTGTTGAAGCGTTTTTGTAATTTTCCCTCTGCAGCACATTAACTAAAGGTTTCACCATTAGGGGGCGGTATTTTCCCAGGGGGTGTGTCGACATGTTTTTTGGATGTGTGCTCCTCTTTGTCTAGTCCTTTCCTCAAAGTGCTTTGCCTTTTGCCAAGTTGCCATTGGGGCTGTGCGATATGACCAAAATCACATATTCCAATATAAGACCGTTATCGTCCCAACAACAATATAAATCATAAAAATGTTACATTTTCTGTAAATTCTGTGAATATTGGCCAACTCGACTTGCATGAAGTGTTTTCAGCTGGGCGCCGTGTACCTGGAGTCGAGTGTTCTGACCGATGCATGAAACTATACGTATTTAGACATAAGTTGTAACGGTCGCCATTTTCTTTGTGAGTATTTATTGCGCGGCGTGCTGCAGGGAAAAGCCTGTTCTAACATTTTTAGCACCTGACGGCTCTTTTTAGCTTCTCGTCCGTAAACACTCTGCATATTATTTCACATGATTCAGTTTATTTTGAAAAATCTCAACAGGATCTTCAGCTTTATTGTGAAAGGTTCATGTGGAAAATAAACAAATGGACGGCGGAGCCACACGCTGCGTTTACCGTCATTGTTGCTAAGACAACACGTAAAAACAGTCGCTTGTCCGTCCGTAGTGTGGTTATTTTAAATATAAGAGAAAGAGAGAGAAAAATTAGAGAAATTAAGATAGCCGCTACAGTGGCTGATCCAGCTGCACTGGCTCCCCGTTAAATTCAGAATCCACTTACAGGTTTTGACCTTGACTTTCAGGGCTCTGCATAGACAAGCACCAACATATATCAGTGAACTTTTACATCCATACATTCCCAGCAGGTCCCTGAGGTCATGTGATCAGGGCTTGCTGGTTGTCCAACACACGAGGCTGAAAACAAAATGTGACAGAGCGTTTGTAACTGTGGCCCCCAGACTGTGGAAGTCTCTCCCTTTGAGCCTGAGATCTGTGGGCTCAGTGGTCGCTTTTAAAAAACAGCTAAAAACTCATCTTTTAAACTTGCTTTTGGTTGATTTTTATTTGTAGGTTTTAGCTTCTGTGAAGCACTTTGTGATTTTTATCTTGAAAGGTGCTATATAAATACAATTTTACTTACTTTACTTACTTACAGTGACCATCAAAGCCATGAAAGAATATTGCTGTAAACAGTTTATTTTGCGACACCACGAAACAAACGATAGCGTAATATGAAACGTTATAGACGTTTTCATATCGTCATCCGATATATATCGTTATATCGAACAGCCCTAGTTGCCATCATAAAAAATATGTTGGTAATAAGTTGCCAATTGAATTCCTAGTTTGCTTCAGCTGATCTCTTTAGTGTACCACGTAGATGTTTCGTATAAGAATAATGAGGCAGTTGTCCACATTCTGCTGATAGCGTTTGTAAATTTTGGAAGGTTTTAAGCTTTTTTGAAACAGTAATTTACCTTTAAGTTCAAACTTTCTATTAATACAATCTGATTATTATATTATTATCATGAATACACAGTGTACAGGCATCGTTTGAAATTGACTAAGTCTTAAAATCCATCGCAGATTTCAGGTTTCTTCAACATCGGAGAGCTAACAGTGAACATTGCGTTCCATGAAGTCCTAAACAGGCAACAAGTGCAGCATTAAACATCACACAGACAAAGGAAAACAAAGCAACCAAAGTCAGGCTCAGGAGGACCCATCTCAAACAAAACCACAGCATCTCCAGCTTATCCATCTTCGACTGTCACCGCCAAGCCAGGTCAGTAGCAGAGCTCTCAGTAACTGGCACAACGACGACAGGGCGGGAGCAAAGTTCAGCTGCAGTCGGACTGTCAGGAAAGGATGAGATAGATACAGACAGGGAAAATGACAGGTCCTCTCCTGGGATTCAGATGAGTATCTCGAGCAGCCACAGCGACGTCTCAGCCCTCTAATCTAACGAAGTCAAAATGAACTGTACTTAAACAGTTGTATTTTAAAATGTCAATGACACGCCGGAGCAGTCTGGGAAAGACTTGTAAGCAACAAAACCTCCTTCTACACCTTTCCACGGTTCAATGTTCAAACATCTGACAGCTCCCTCACGTGCAGGCCTCCACACAGGATGAGATCAGCTGTTCTGATGACACTGTGTATGTGTGTCGCATCAGATATAGTTGGACTTAAAATTCACTGCACATTCATAAAGCCGAGCAATGAGGGATGTGCTTGACTACACAACTGATCGTCGTCATTGCCACTCGTCGGTACCTGATACACTGTAAAATGTCTTTGTTTTACATTTTAATTGATGCCCAATGGCTGTCAATCGTTGTGTCCTAAATGTTATGCAACCATCTGCCACCAGAGGGAGGATCATCGCTGAAAAACGCCATGAATCTGTTAATCCTGATCGTTTTATTGTTAGTTCTTTTAAAGACACAAGAGGCAGAAATCCTCTGAGTTCAGTCATTTGGGAGGAGGTCAGAGTAGCATCGCTGCTCCTCCACATAAAGGAGCCAGCTGAGGTGTGTGCCTCCTGGGTAAGGTGTTCCAGCCAGGCACGTCCTACTGGGAAGGGGCCCCAGGACACGCTGGAGAGATTGCATCTATCAATATTTTCCCTTAGAAGCTGGAGGAAGTGGCTGGTGAGAGGGAGGTCTGGGCTTCCCTGCTTAGTCTGCTGCCCCCATGAGCCGACTCAGAGAAGTGGAAGAAAATCGATGGATGATTTACCGATTTGTTATTTTACATTTTCCCTTTTATTGAAGCGGTTGTCTGCGCCGCTCTATTCAGTGGCAGATTCTTAGTTCTTGGATATTAATTTGATATATTTTAATAATATGTGAACATCTTTTTTGTAACATGATTTTATACATTTAACATCTGGTTAAGTGTTTTTCTTCTTCGTTGTCTGGAATATAACGTGTAATGTTCATAATGCGAGGTGCTGCACAGTTAAGCAGCCCGATTCATCACAGCTTACATGCAGGTAGAATATCTCTGTTGCTGAAAGGGTTTCTAATCTCTGGATAAGGTTCTTATTGTGCAGTTCCAAAACCCTCAGCAAATATTATTCTGCTAAACCTGTAAGGAAAGTTTGCTTTCTCTCTTCCTGCAGTGTACAGAGGCTCAGTTAGCACCTGTGTCAACACAGTGAAATATTAATCTGCAAAGAAAACTCCAAAACAGCTCGTGCACACACCAGTCAATCATTTGACTACCAAACATCTGCTCCAGGTTATGCTTTTCTTCGTTTCCTTCCCATTGCACATAAGCAGAAAACACCACTTTTTCCATACAGACTCTCAGTAAGTCCTGCCCATGGACACAAACCATGATTACCCTTCAAAAAGAAAAGTACAGAGCGCATGCAGAATGGATTTAAGCAGCTATAATCATGATAATTCATTTAAGTTTTTAAACGTATGTAACTGTTTTCTGTTCTGATCCAATTTGTTGTTCTTTAAAAGGAGACTGCTTCCACATACCACAGCCTCCCTGATGATATTTGAGGATTTCTACAACAGATTTGGTTTTGCAAACATCTGCAAAAACTAAAAATACATCCAGGGCACCTTTGCAACTTCCAACTAAGGACAAGTCTCAGACATTTTGTTTTCAAATTTGACAGCAAATCTGAAACAAAATAACGAATTTGACCACATTAAAAAGATGAACTGTTGGGCTGATCAGTGATCAAAGAGCACAGTGTTAACGGCAGTGTCTTCCCCTACACTGGAGTCCAGCTCAGCCAATAGTAAACCATTCGCATGATATTTAAGAGGCCAGTACACCTGGCTTTGATATAAGATCAGGACATGTGTCACATGTGTAGCACACAAACAGACACAGTAACTCCACCACTGCATTACTGTACAATCAAACAGCCCCCCTTCCCCCCATTCACCTTATTAACATTAAGCTGATGGGGGTGGGGGGTTAGCCCTGTGCAGACCTTTTCTGTCACTTTCTGAAACAAACCATCTGCACGTCACAGCATTTCCTTTAGATTTTCCTCTTTATTGCTCATTGAAACCTGATCGAGGTCTTCGAAGAGAAGCAGTCAGAAAACATTATGGTTACAAAGCAAATCTGAGCTCTCTACAAGATCAGGTCAGAGAAAGAACTTTTTTTCCTACTATGAAAGTCTTTTGTGCTCAAGTGGAGCTCTTAAAAATTCAAAATAAAAATATAGTTCAGTGCAATCCCCTCCTGCTTCTGCTTGCCTGAAATTGGAAGCAGTCACATCGCATATAAGCTGAAAGCAAAATCAATTTCTAAGAAATCAAAACAAAAGAAAAATCTATGCAGCTCAGGCGTGCGCTCAGGTTTAGGGCCTTACCTTAGAGGAGTCAGGAGAGAAACAGCGTCCTGTCCAGTGTGGAGCAGCTCATCCTGCAGAGAAACACTAATCCGTCTGAGGGAGCAGAGTTAATGCTTCTTCTCACACTGGTACCCAACAAAAGCTGATCTGAATACGAAGAGGCCGAGCACGCCGACAAAAGACCCTGCTGGCACCTCCCGTGGCTAAAGCACCTCACCCCCACACCCTAAACAACCCCCCCTGCCTGATCCTGCATTCACACGGCCCTGCCTGAGTCCAGCACCCCCGACTTAGGCCGTCCTGAAGCCAGGGGCATGCTGGGACGTCGCTGGTGGACATTAGCCATTAGGAGCAAACCATTCCCCGTCTGACTATTGCTCAGCAACAGTTTGGAGGAGTCACAAACTGAGCAAAGTGAAGTTCATCATGAATTGTTTTTGGACAAATGCTCCCAATAAATCTATAAATACTTTTTTAAATCCAAACTTGAAAACAGGACCATCACCTCACATCCACAAACACAACCAGGGTCGGCCTTCACAACAAAACCACTCTCTCCATTCTTATCAGCACAAACTGACAGACTGACTCACCAAAAGTCATAATTAAAAACAAAAAGAACTGTATTAAACTGAATGGATTTGTTTTTGAACTTGAATTAAATCCCATAGTTTACAAAACTGTAGAAAAACGTGATGTTTAAAGGCAACACGACGCGTGCATGACGCTGAGTCCAGATCAGGACGGGGGGAGAAAAAGGTTTGGACCATTTCATCTGTACCAGAAAAACAACACAAAAAGCAACAACCAGCCTAAATCCTTCAGCCTTTCATACACAAGTTTTGGTTTTCTCACCAACAAAAAAGTGATTTATCTACCTGCTACAGTTCAAGCAGGTCAAACCCAGAACAGACACATTCACAGTTCATCCACATACGAAGCCCTTTGTGTTTCTGACTCGGTGTCTGTTTGGATTAAAAACTTAGCTTTACATAAAATTTATGATTTCAGATTTCAGAGAGACAGACTTGAATTAATTAGGAGAATGAAATGACTATACTAAACTGATTTCTTCAGTATTCCACTGCTGTGTACAAATACACCACAGATTAGAAGTACTGGCTGTGTCTCTTCATCTCTTAATTCAGAGGGTTTTTTTCCTACAGCCAGCTCACAGATTTGGGCAAAACTTATTTAAAACTTCAGCATCACTTCTGACCATAATAAAAACAAAAACACTACAAATATAGTTTAAGTTTAAGGGTGGTGGGTCGGGGTAAACCTACACTCTAGCTAACTCTAGCTACTTATTGTATGTGCTAGCTGGTGAGAATAATTTCATTTTAATGTAATTTAACTCTTTTCTTCCATTTAATAGAACTTATATGTAATTATGTAATAAAGCATCAGCCAAAACTTTACACCTAACGGAAAATGAAAGGTAAGAAGAACAGCACTTCTATCTTATGTGGATTTCAATACTGCATTAAATTACATTTAAAATACGTCATGTTGGTATAAAAAAACCGATAGATGATCGTAAACGATGCACGACAGACCCGATCGCATGTTCGGTACACTACTTTATTGCGGCTGTTGACTTACACATGCGGCTGCAGCTTTTCGGCAAAAATTTCTTTTTCACAAAAAATTATTAATAACAATTAGTAAAAACAAAATATCTAGGGCTGCAACGATTCATCGAGCAATTCGAATAATGTAATTATAAACATTCTCGACACAAACTGTTTGCTTTGATATTTGGCGTAACATGCGGCTCGGTAGTGCGTCAGCGGTTCGCCCACATTTGCGACTAAAAACCAGACCTGCAATAGAAACTCATTTCGGAGCAACGTGTGAATAACAAGCGTGCCAACGTTAGCCTCCACTTTTAACGTAACAGCAGCAGTGATGATGACGCTGGCACAGTTTGAGTCTGCTCACGCACCACGAAGAGCGAATACCATGTTTATGTCATGCAGCGTGCTGAAGGCTGACCGCAGCCGCCATAGTTTACATGGAAGGACAGAGCCGTGTCTAAAGGGGGGCATGGAGTGTACTAGATCAGCGGTCCCCAACCCCCGGGCCACGGACCGATATGGGGTCGCGAGAGTTGAGGCTCGGGTGTGAAATTTATGGTTTTCAGGGTGTTTATCGTTGACTCGGTTTCCCTGGGTCTTTTCCCGTGTGTTATCAATAAATCTTTGGTACTGGTTTTATTTTGTTGTATTTATCTGCGACACTTTAAAGGCCGGTCTGTCAAAATATTGTCGGACATAAACCGGTCCGTGGCGCAAAAAAGGTTGGGGACCGCTGCTATAGATCATATTCATTTCAAGGCTTTCATAACATTTTTCAGATGGAAAGTGAAATAATATTAAAAAATGTATTAAATGCATTAATATTTTTAAAAAATGAATTATTATTAATAACATAAGAGCAAGCCTTCCAGGGTTTGATTTGACATGATTTATATTGTTTTGCATTTAAGAAACAATGACACTTTAACAGGGCACGTATTAGTTGTTTTTTTGTTTTTTTTACAGATGTTGTCTGCTGGTAAACTTTAAAACATTGCCATTTCCAAAATGTAAACCAATGAGCATTCATTCTGAAAAACCTGTTTTTTCTACTTGAATATTTATTATTGCTCATTAATATGACAAAAGTATTTCTTATCCACTTACTCGAATAATCGATGGAATACTTGACAGCTGCAGCCCTATAACTACGCATGTATTAGAAAGCTTAGATAAG